>NC_080670.1:103838592-103853592 GCF_030247195.1 Topomyia yanbarensis | reverse complement strand
AACCTAATCCCGGCCCGGAGGGCCGGGTGTCATATCCCATTCGACTCAGTTCGTCGAGATCGGAAAAAGTCTGTATGTGTGTGTGTATGTATGTGTGTGTGTGTATGTGTGTGTGTATGTGTGTGTGTATGTGTGTGTGTATGTATGTGCGTATGTGTCAAATAATGTCACTCATTTTTCTCAGAGATGGCTGGACCGATTTGCCCAAACTTAGTCTCAAATGAAAGGTGCAACCTTCCCATCGGCTGCTATTGAATTTTGGATCGATCGGAATTCTGGTTCCGGAATTACGGGTTTCAGAGTACGGCCACACAGAAATTTCTCATATAAACTATAGGAAAAATTAAAAATAGAATTTTTATTTTTGATGCTAAATGTGTTCAAGGTGCATGAAACGTCGAGATTTGATGCAAACTCGAAAAAAAAATTTGACTACGATTCACTTTTTTGGATTTTGGCACATTTTTGCCTTTCTCATATAGAAAGGTTATGCAATCACTCTGAAAAACGTCAACCTAATCCCGGCCCGGAGGGCCGGGTGTCATATCCCATTCGACTCAGTTCGTCGAGATCGGAAAAAGTCTGTATGTGTGTGTGTATGTATGTATGTGTGTGTGTATGTGTGTGTGTATGTGTGTGTGTATGTGTGTGTGTGTATGTATGTGCGTATGTGTCAAATAATGTCACTCATTTTTCTCAGAGATGGCTGGACCGATTTGCCCAAACTTAGTCTCAAATGAAAGGTGCAACCTTCCCATCGGCTGCTATTGAATTTTGGATCGATCGGAATTCTGGTTCCGGAATTACGGGTTTCAGAGTACGGCCACACAGAAATTTCTCATATAAACTATAGGAAAAATTAAAAATAGAATTTTTATTTTTGATGCTAAATGTGTTCAAGGTGCATGAAACGTCGAGATTTGATGCAAACTCGAAAAAAAAATTTGACTACGATTCACTTTTTTGGATTTTGGCACATTTTTGCCTTTCTCATATAGAAAGGTTATGCAATCACTCCGAAAAACGTCAACCTAATCCCGGCCCGGAGGGCCGAGTGTCATATCCCATTCGACTCAGTTCGTCGAGATCGGAAAAAGTCTGTATGTGTGTGTATGTGTGTGTGTATGTGTGTGTGTATGTATGTGCGTATGTGTCAAATAATGTCACTCATTTTTCTCAGAGATGGCTGGACCGATTTGCCCAAACTTAGTCTCAAATAAAAGGTGCAACCTTCCCATCGGCTGCTATTGAATTTTGGATCGATCGGAATTCTGGTTCCGGAATTACGGGTTTCAGAGTACGGCCACACAGAAATTTCTCATATAAACTATAGGAAAAATTAAAAATAGAATTTTTATTTTTGATGCTAAATGTGTTCAAGGTGCATGAAACGTCGAGATTTGATGCAAACTCGAAAAAAAAATTTGACTACGATTCACTTTTTTGGATTTTGGCACATTTTTGCCTTTCTCATATAGAAAGGTTATGCAATCACTCTGAAAAACGTCAACCTAATCCCGGCCCGGAGGGCCGAGTGTCATATCCCATTCGACTCAGTTCGTCGAGATCGGAAAAAGTCTGTATGTGTGTGTATGTGTGTGTGTATGTGTGTGTGTGTATGTATGTGCGTATGTGTCAAATAATGTCACTCATTTTTCTCAGAGATGGCTGGACCGATTTGCCCAAACTTAGTCTCAAATGAAAGGTGCAACCTTCCCATCGGCTGCTATTGAATTTTGGATCGATCGGAATTCTGGTTCCGGAATTACGGGTTTCAGAGTACGGCCACACAGAAATTTCTCATATAAACTATAGGAAAAATTAAAAATAGAATTTTTATTTTTGATGCTAAATGTGTTCAAGGTGCATGAAACGTCGAGATTTGATGCAAACTCGAAAAAAAAATTTGACTACGATTCACTTTTTTGGATTTTGGCACATTTTTGCCTTTCTCATATAGAAAGGTTATGCAATCACTCTGAAAAACGTCAACCTAATCCCGGCCCGGAGGGCCGGGTGTCATATCCCATTCGACTCAGTTCGTCGAGATCGGAAAAAGTCTGTATGTGTGTGTGTATGTATGTATGTGTGTGTATGTGTGTGTGTGTATGTATGTGCGTATGTGTCAAATAATGTCACTCATTTTTCTCAGAGATGGCTGGACCGATTTGCCCAAACTTAGTTTCAAATGAAAGGTGCAACCTTCCCATCGGCTGCTATTGAATTTTGGATCGATCGGAATTCTGGTTCCGGAATTACGGGTTTCAGAGTACGGCCACACAGAAATTTCTCATATAAACTATAGGAAAAATTAAAAATAGAATTTTTATTTTTGATGCTAAATGTGTTCAAGGTGCATGAAACGTCGAGATTTGATGCAAACTCGAAAAAAAAATTTGACTACGATTCACTTTTTTGGATTTTGGCACATTTTTGCCTTTCTCATATAGAAAGGTTATGCAATCACTCTGAAAAACGTCAACCTAATCCCGGCCCGGAGGGCCGGGTGTCATATCCCATTCGACTCAGTTCGTCGAGATCGGAAAAAGTCTGTATGTGTGTGTGTATGTATGTATGTGTGTGTATGTGTGTGTGTATGTATGTGCGTATGTGTCAAATAATGTCACTCATTTTTCTCAGAGATGGCTGGACCGATTTGCCCAAACTTAGTCTCAAATGAAAGGTGCAACCTTCCCATCGGCTGCTATTGAATTTTGGATCGATCGGAATTCTGGTTCCGGAATTACGGGTTTCAGAGTACGGCCACACAGAAATTTCTCATATAAACTATAGGAAAAATTAAAAATAGAATTTTTATTTTTGATGCTAAATGTGTTCAAGGTGCATGAAACGTCGAGATTTGATGCAAACTCGAAAAAAAAATTTGACTACGATTCACTTTTTTGGATTTTGGCACATTTTTGCCTTTCTCATATAGAAAGGTTATGCAATCACTCCGAAAAACGTCAACCTAATCCCGGCCCGGAGGGCCGAGTGTCATATCCCATTCGACTCAGTTCGTCGAGATCGGAAAAAGTCTGTATGTGTGTGTATGTGTGTGTGTATGTGTGTGTGTGTATGTATGTGCGTATGTGTCAAATAATGTCACTCATTTTTCTCAGAGATGGCTGGACCGATTTGCCCAAACTTAGTCTCAAATGAAAGGTGCAACCTTCCCATCGGCTGCTATTGAATTTTGGATCGATCGGAATTCTGGTTCCGGAATTACGGGTTTCAGAGTACGGCCACACAGAAATTTCTCATATAAACTATAGGAAAAATTAAAAATAGAATTTTTATTTTTGATGCTAAATGTGTTCAAGGTGCATGAAACGTCGAGATTTGATGCAAACTCGAAAAAAAAATTTGACTACGATTCACTTTTTTGGATTTTGGCACATTTTTGCCTTTCTCATATAGAAAGGTTATGCAATCACTCTGAAAAACGTCAACCTAATCCCGGCCCGGAGGGCCGGGTGTCATATCCCATTCGACTCAGTTCGTCGAGATCGGAAAAAGTCTGTATGTGTGTGTGTATGTGTGTGTGTGTATGTATGTGCGTATGTGTCAAATAATGTCACTCATTTTTCTCAGAGATGGCTGGACCGATTTGCCCAAACTTAGTCTCAAATGAAAGGTGCAACCTTCCCATCGGCTGCTATTGAATTTTGGATCGATCGGAATTCTGGTTCCGGAATTACGGGTTTCAGAGTACGGCCACACAGAAATTTCTCATATAAACTATAGGAAAAATTAAAAATAGAATTTTTATTTTTGATGCTAAATGTGTTCAAGGTGCATGAAACGTCGAGATTTGATGCAAACTCGAAAAAAAAATTTGACTACGATTCACTTTTTTGGATTTTGGCACATTTTTGCCTTTCTCATATAGAAAGGTTATGCAATCACTCTGAAAAACGTCAACCTAATCCCGGCCAAATTTTTTTTTCGACTCGTTTAGGGTTTCTGGAGTTTAACAGGGGCGTAGTTGATGGTTTACGGAGAGGGGTTACACCCCCCCTCTACTGTTCGCGCCCCTCCTTTAAAAATCTCCTTAAATCACCCCTCAGACCACCACCCCAACCAGCCCTCATACCCCTCCCTTTCAACCCCATCATCTTTAAACCACCACTACATTACAAAGCATACCAATTTAAGCTGGGGAGTCGTTCGTTCATGGGACTTTCGCCCTCCTCACATACCCACCCCCGCATGACAAAATGAGTTAGCAAGCAGATAACATTGATCTAATGCTGATTAGGCTAATGAAGTATGATATTTTTTTGTTTCAAGTGTTTCACCGTCGACACGTAGCTCATCAAGTTCGTGGCTGGCATGCCATTGTGTATAAGTGCAAAGTGTACTAAGAATGTAATGGACATTTCCACAATTATGTTGAACATAAAAAGCCTCCGTGCCATAGTTTAGAGAAATGAGAAAGGCACAATTGCACCGCTAGGTGGATTAAAACAGGTTTTTTCTACTACATTTAAGATAGTCAATCAACAGCCCTCATAATACTGGAACTTTAAACTTCAAGCAATGCAAACAAAACTGTGCAAAGGGGAGTTAAATTCTCCCGGGTATTGATTGGTATGTAAGGTCAACGCTAACCTTGATTCATTGGTCCCTTCTCCCATCTCTTACCTTGTATCGCCATCCAATCATACTTTCTCTTACCACGTCCAAATTAGTTCCGACCAATTATCAGGAGAGGAATTCCACGAAGATCCGTCCGAAAATCTTTAAAATCGTGACCGACCATCTTAGATTCCAATGAAACTTTACACGTTTCACCGTCATGCAAGACTTAATATTTTCCACAGGTAATAAGATTATTTTGACTCAAGAGCAACTTTTCAAAAGGGCGTAAACGTTTCTACGTGTATGAATTTCAAAATTTTTTGTTCGATTACTGTTTCTTATACAGCAAAACTATCTGAGAACGAGTTACAGGGAATGAATACTTTTGTCTGAAAAAATATACACTGAAAAAAATGTTGTCATTTTTCAAAAAAAACAAAAATTTATGATAAAAATTTAAATTGCGAAAAAACCCATTTTTTTTAATTTTTTAAAATTTTGTTACCAAAAACCTAAAGAGAAAAGAAACATTTTGAATGTGATTGCATGATGGAGAAAAAATCGGTAAAAAAGTTTTCCTAACAATAACTTCGTACATGTTTTTAAATTTCATACTAATAGACATACAAAATTGTAATTCTATTACAGAATATAATTCTAAGCACCATTTAAAATCAAAATGCATTTAACAAAAATCTTCCAAAATGCGATAGTTTTCGAGATATTTGAAATTTTGCTCCTTCAAAAACAATTAATTCGTGTAATTATGCTCTTTTTAAAAGTTATTCGCGTTACCCCATCAGAAAATGTCAAAAATTTAATGTTTATCGTTTTAAAGACGTAAAAGTAACTTTTTTAGTGTATTTGGATCCTGGAGAAGCTTTCAATAAAAAACGTTTTCCTAACAACAACTTTTGACATTTTTTTATAATTCTTACTATTTGCAGTCAAAAATACAATTTTCTTTTTGAATATGATTCTAAACGCCATTTTAAATCGAAATGCTCTTAACGAAAATTTCTAAAATGTAGTAGTTCTCGAGATATTTTAACTTTTGTTTTAACAACACAATTATTTTGTTTTATTACGACCTTTTCATAAGTTAGTCGCGTTTCTCCATCAACAATAATAGGTTTTTCAAAAGGCCCGTAAAATTTCCTGCAACTTTCTCTTTGACATCAAGGCGATATTGTGAAACATTTTAAAGTTACACGAAAACAACCAACATATGATTCAGCTATAAGGTTTAATCAACAGACCCTATGGTTGAAATATATTTATTCATTAGTATTTTTGCGCAAATTTACTTTATGTATTTTTCTATTGTTTGAATCAATTATGTGTGTGTCATGATCTTCTCGGATTTTAATAATGTTGTATCTACTCTTACGTTTGTTATGAGAGTGTGTTTTTAGTGAGCATATCTATTTGACTCATTTGATTGATAATTCTTTGGAATGGTTTTATCTTCTTTATTCTTAAATAGTTTAAGTATTTTTTCATTGTTTTGATCCCTAAGTCATCATGTAGTGGTAGGTTCTCTCTATTTTCTCCTAGGTAGATATTCTTTGGCGTGTTTCTTGTAAAAGAATGAATTGAGTTATTGTATTTGTACGCTGCTTGTTGGATATGGTTGGGTATGGTAATGTCTGGATTTAAAGATTTTATGCATCTTGCTATTTCTCGTATAGTAGAGTGGAATCTTTCGATTGGGCCATTTGTCTCTGATCTGTTAACATGTGTTTTGAAAATCTGTACTCCCAAATTTAAAATTTGTTGTTCAATTACGTTTGATACAAAGGAGCTCTCGTTGTCAATCACAATATGGGCTGGTAAATCCCAATCATATAAAAGTTGTAAAAGGGTTCCTTGCACATCGGAGATTAACTTTGATTTGATAGATCTAATTTTTAAATATTTGGAAAATTTATCTATCGAGGATATGAATAAGAAATGTGCATTGTACACAAAGATGTCAAGATGTATTATTTCTCCAGGATAAGTTGGAGTTGGTGTTTTTACTGGTAGGAAAGGTTGTGGTTTTCGTTCGTATTTTTCTGTTTTGCATATTTCGCATGTTTTCACATATTTTTGAGTTAGTTTATGTATGCCAGGAAAATAGAATTTTTTTATAAGTTGTTGCGAATTTTCTTTGGCATTACGATGGGCGAAATTATGAATATTTTTAATTTCCTCTAGTTGTTGGTCTTCTTCAATAAGGTCTTCGACTCTTAGTTGAGAGAATCTTGCTTTCACTATTCTGGGGTTATACTGGTCTCTGTAGATTTCTTGAATAATACCCATCTTTTAGAATTCCATTTGTTACTCCGGGAATGAGAAATATTTTTAGTTTGTCTTTTAGAAAGTTTGTTGTAAATTGCTGTTCTGTAAAGATATGTCTAGTGTATTTTTCAAAGGGGACATTGAATTCATAGGATGAGTTGGGTCCAATTTGAAAAATCAGTTGATTGCGGAAAACGTTTATGGGAGCTTCCGTAGAAGGTAAGTAGGAATTGTCATCATCTTCGACCGAATGTTGTGTGGGTGTTAGTGAATTAATTTGAATGCGGGACAACGCATCTGCTACAACGTTGGACTCTCCTGGTTTATAGAACATTTCATAATCATGTTCTTCGAGAACGGATTTCCAACGATTTAACTTTGCGTTATTATTTTTGGGGGATAGGGTGAATGTAAGTGGGAGATGATCAGTATATATTTTTAACTTTGCCTCATATATAAAGTTCCGTAACTGGCCAGCCGAACCGCTCCCCGCTGTTAAGTGGGTGATCTAAGCGCCACTTTCTAATTGAGAGACCACCTACCAGATGAAGGTTTGCCCGGACTGAGACCTTTCAAGGGAAGGTTCTATTTATCCCTAATACGGGAAGGGAAGCGAGCTAGCTGACTCAAAACGTGTCCGATGTACTCGACCTAAAGACCTAAACTGCATTCAGTATGTCCGTACATTCAAAAATAATGTACGTCGCTACGGGTTTTCTCATCACTGGCAGACTAAACCAATGACAGAATTGGGATTTGTCCCGGTTGTTCTCAAACTACAAAAATTAATTAAACTAAGACGGGACTATTTCACGCAAGGCAAATCTAATGCATTCTGGGTGCATCTAAAAGAAAAAACCTATTTTAATCCACCTAGCGGTGCAATTGTGCCTTTCTCAATCATGAATCACGAGAATGTGTGCGTTGTTTATATTCATTAAAAGCTTTAAATGCATATATTACATTTTATTATTATACATCACATGACAACTATATACAGGAAAATAAATCATTATTCGAGTTCTAAAATTTTGAAAAAGAAAAAACAGCCACGGTAATATTGAACTGAAAAACCTGTTTTAATCCACCTAGCGGTGCAATTGTGCCTTTCTCATTTCTCTAAACTATGGCACGGAGGCTTTTTATGTTCAACATAATTGTGGAAATGTCCATTACATTCTTAGTACACTTTGCACTTATACACAATGGCATGCCAGCCACGAACTTGATGAGCTACGTGTCGACGGTGAAACACTTGAAACAAAAAAATATCATACTTCATTAGCCTAATCAGCATTAGATCAATGTTATCTGCTTGCTAACTCATTTTGTCATGCGGGGGTGGGTATGTGAAGAGGGCGAAAGTCCCATGAACGAACGACTCCCCAGCTTAAATTGGTATGCTTTGTGATATAGTGGTGGTTTAAAGATGACGGGGTTGAAAGGGAGGGGTATGAGGGCTGGATGGGGTGGTGGTCTGAGGGGTGATTTAAGGAGATTTTTAAAGGAGGGGCGCGAACAGTAGAGGGGGGGGGGTGTAACCCCTCTCCGTAAACCATCAACTACGCCTCTGTTAAAATCCAGAAACCCTAAACGAGTCGAAAAAAAAAACCTGTTTTAATCCACCTAGCGGTGCAATTGTGCCTTTCTCATTTCTCTAAACTATGGCACGGAGACTTTTTATGTTCAACATAATCGTGGAAATGTCCATTACATTCTTAGTACACTTTGCACTTATACACAATGGCATGCCAGCCACGAACTTGATGAGCTACGTGTCGACGGTGAAACACTTGAAACAAAAAAATATCATACTTCATTAGCCTAATCAGCATTAGATCAATGTTATCTGCTTGCTAACTCATTTTGTCATGCGGGGGTGGGTATGTGAGGAGGGCGAAAGTCCCATGAACGAACGACTCCCCAGCTTAAATTGGTATGCTTTGTAATGTAGTGGTGGTTTAAAGATGACGGGGTTGAAAGGGAGGGGTATGAGGGCTGGTTGGGGTGGTGGTCTGAGGGGTGATTTAAGGAGATTTTTAAAGGAGGGGCGCGAACAGTAGAGGGGGGGTGTAACCCCTCTCCGTAAACCATCAACTACGCCCCTGTTAAACTCCAGAAACCCTAAACGAGTCGAAAAAAAAATTTGGCCGGGATTAGGTTGACGTTTTTCAGAGTGATTGCATAACCTTTCTATATGAGAAAGGCAAAAATGTGCCAAAATCCAAAAAAGTGAATCGTAGTCAAATTTTTTTTTCGAGTTTGCATCAAATCTCGACGTTTCATGCACCTTGAACACACTTAGCATCAAAAATAAAAATTCTATTTTTAATTTTTCCTATAGTTTATATGAGAAATTTCTGTGTGGCCGTACTCTGAAACCCGTAATTCCGGAACCAGAATTCCGATCGATCCAAAATTCAATAGCAGCCGATGGGAAGGTTGCACCTTTCATTTGAGACTAAGTTTGGGCAAATCGGTCCAGCCATCTCTGAGAAAAATGAGTGACATTATTTGACACATACGCACATACATACACACACACACATACACACACACATACACACACATACAGACTTTTTCCGATCTCGACGAACTGAGTCGAATGGGATATGACACCCGGCCCTCCGGGCCGGGATTAGGTTGACGTTTTTCAGAGTGATTGCATAACCTTTCTATATGAGAAAGGCAAAAATGTGCCAAAATCCAAAAAAGTGAATCGTAGTCAAATTTTTTTTTCGAGTTTGCATCAAATCTCGACGTTTCATGCACCTTGAACACATTTAGCATCAAAAATAAAAATTCTATTTTTAATTTTTCCTATAGTTTATATGAGAAATTTCTGTGTGGCCGTACTCTGAAACCCGTAATTCCGGAACCAGAATTCCGATCGATCCAAAATTCAATAGCAGCCGATGGGAAGGTTGCACCTTTCATTTGAGACTAAGTTTGGGCAAATCGGTCCAGCCATCTCTGAGAAAAATGAGTGACATTATTTGACACATACGCACATACATACACACACACACACATACACACACACACATACACACACATACATACATACACACACATACAGACTTTTTCCGATCTCGACGAACTGAGTCGAATGGGATATGACACCCGGCCCTCCGGGCCGGGATTAGGTTGACGTTTTTCAGAGTGATTGCATAACCTTTCTATATGAGAAAGGCAAAAATGTGCCAAAATCCAAAAAAGTGAATCGTAGTCAAATTTTTTTTTCGAGTTTGCATCAAATCTCGACGTTTCATGCACCTTGAACACATTTAGCATCAAAAATAAAAATTCAGTTTTTAATTTTTCCTATAGTTTATATGAGAAATTTCTGTGTGGCCGCACTCTGAAACCCGTAATTCCGGAACCAGAATTCCGATCGATCCAAAATTCAATAGCAGCCGATGGGAAGGTTGCACCTTTCATTTGAGACTAAGTTTGGGCAAATCGGTCCAGCCATCTCTGAGAAAAATGAGTGACATTATTTGACACATACGCACATACATACACACACACATACACACACACATACACACACATACATACATACACACACACATACAGACTTTTTCCGATCTCGACGAACTGAGTCGAATGGGATATGACACTCGGCCCTCCGGGCCGGGATTAGGTTGACGTTTTTCAGAGTGATTGCATAACCTTTCTATATGAGAAAGGCAAAAATGTGCCAAAATCCAAAAAAGTGAATCGTAGTCAAATTTTTTTTTCGAGTTTGCATCAAATCTCGACGTTTCATGCACCTTGAACACATTTAGCATCAAAAATAAAAATTCAGTTTTTAATTTTTCCTATAGTTTATATGAGAAATTTCTGTGTGGCCGCACTCTGAAACCCGTAATTCCGGAACCAGAATTCCGATCGATCCAAAATTCAATAGCAGCCGATGGGAAGGTTGCACCTTTCATTTGAGACTAAGTTTGGGCAAATCGGTCCAGCCATCTCTGAGAAAAATGAGTGACATTATTTGACACATACGCACATACATACACACACACACATACACACACACATACACACACATACATACATACACACACACATACAGACTTTTTCCGATCTCGACGAACTGAGTCGAATGGGATATGACACCCGGCCCTCCGGGCCGGGATTAGGTTGACGTTTTTCAGAGTGATTGCATAACCTTTCTATATGAGAAAGGCAAAAATGTGCCAAAATCCAAAAAAGTGAATCGTAGTCAAATTTTTTTTTCGAGTTTGCATCAAATCTCGACGTTTCATGCACCTTGAACACATTTAGCATCAAAAATAAAAATTCAGTTTTTAATTTTTCCTATAGTTTATATGAGAAATTTCTGTGTGGCCGCACTCTGAAACCCGTAATTCCGGAACCAGAATTCCGATCGATCCAAAATTCAATAGCAGCCGATGGGAAGGTTGCACCTTTCATTTGAGACTAAGTTTGGGCAAATCGGTCCAGCCATCTCTGAGAAAAATGAGTGACATTATTTGACACATACGCACATACATACACACACACACACACACATACACACACACACACATACACACACACATACATACATACACACACACATACAGACTTTTTCCGATCTCGACGAACTGAGTCGAATGGGATATGACACTCGGCCCTCCGGGCCGGGATTAGGTTGACGTTTTTCAGAGTGATTGCATAACCTTTCTATATGAGAAAGGCAAAAATGTGCCAAAATCCAAAAAAGTGAATCGTAGTCAAATTTTTTTTTCGAGTTTGCATCAAATCTCGACGTTTCATGCACCTTGAACACATTTAGCATCAAAAATAAAAATTCAGTTTTTAATTTTTCCTATAGTTTATATGAGAAATTTCTGTGTGGCCGCACTCTGAAACCCGTAATTCCGGAACCAGAATTCCGATCGATCCAAAATTCAATAGCAGCCGATGGGAAGGTTGCACCTTTCATTTGAGACTAAGTTTGGGCAAATCGGTCCAGCCATCTCTGAGAAAAATGAGTGACATTATTTGACACATACGCACATACACACACACACACACATACACACACACATACACACACATACATACATACACACACACATACAGACTTTTTCCGATCTCGACGAACTGAGTCGAATGGGATATGACACCCGGCCCTCCGGGCCGGGATTAGGTTGACGTTTTTCAGAGTGATTGCATAACCTTTCTATATGAGAAAGGCAAAAATGTGCCAAAATCCAAAAAAGTGAATCGTAGTCAAATTTTTTTTTCGAGTTTGCATCAAATCTCGACGTTTCATGCACCTTGAACACATTTAGCATCAAAAATAAAAATTCAGTTTTTAATTTTTCCTATAGTTTATATGAGAAATTTCTGTGTGGCCGCACTCTGAAACCCGTAATTCCGGAACCAGAATTCCGATCGATCCAAAATTCAATAGCAGCCGATGGGAAGGTTGCACCTTTCATTTGAGACTAAGTTTGGGCAAATCGGTCCAGCCATCTCTGAGAAAAATGAGTGACATTATTTGACACATACGCACATACATACACACACACACATACACACACACACACATACACACACACATACATACATACACACACATACAGACTTTTTCCGATCTCGACGAACTGAGTCGAATGGGATATGACACTCGGCCCTCCGGGCCGGGATTAGGTTGACGTTTTTCAGAGTGATTGCATAACCTTTCTATATGAGAAAGGCAAAAATGTGCCAAAATCCAAAAAAGTAAATCGTAGTCAAATTTTTTTTTCGAGTTTGCATCAAATCTCGACGTTTCATGCACCTTGAACACATTTAGCATCAAAAATAAAAATTCAGTTTTTAATTTTTCCTATAGTTTATATGAGAAATTTCTGTGTGGCCGCACTCTGAAACCCGTAATTCCGGAACCAGAATTCCGATCGATCCAAAATTCAATAGCAGCCGATGGGAAGGTTGCACCTTTCATTTGAGACTAAGTTTGGGCAAATCGGTCCAGCCATCTCTGAGAAAAATGAGTGACATTATTTGACACATACGCACATACATACACACACACACACATACACACACACATACACACACACATACACACACATACATACATACACACACACATACAGACTTTTTCCGATCTCGACGAACTGAGTCGAATGGGATATGACACTCGGCCCTCCGGGCCGGGATTAGGTTGACGTTTTTCAGAGTGATTGCATAACCTTTCTATATGAGAAAGGCAAAAATGTGCCAAAATCCAAAAAAGTGAATCGTAGTCAAATTTTTTTTTCGAGTTTGCATCAAATCTCGACGTTTCATGCACCTTGAACACATTTAGCATCAAAAATAAAAATTCTATTTTTAATTTTTCCTATAGTTTATATGAGAAATTTCTGTGTGGCCGTACTCTGAAACCCGTAATTCCGGAAACAGAATTCCGATCGATCCAAAATTCAATAGCAGCCGATGGGAAGGTTGCACCTTTCATTTGAGACTAAGTTTGGGCAAATCGGTCCAGCCATCTCTGAGAAAAATGAGTGACATTATTTGACACATACGCACATACATACACACACACACATACACACACACACATACACACACACATACACACACACATACATACATACACACACACATACAGACTTTTTCCGATCTCGACGAACTGAGTCGAATGGGATATGACACCCGGCCCTCCGGGCCGGGATTAGGTTGACGTTTTTCAGAGTGATTGCATAACCTTTCTATATGAGAAAGGCAAAAATGTGCCAAAATCCAAAAAAGTGAATCGTAGTCAAATTTTTTTTTCGAGTTTGCATCAAATCTCGACGTTTCATGCACCTTGAACACATTTAGCATCAAAAATAAAAATTCTATTTTTAATTTTTCCTATAGTTTATATGAGAAATTTCTGTGTGGCCGTACTCTGAAACCCGTAATTCCGGAAACAGAATTCCGATCGATCCAAAATTCAATAGCAGCCGATGGGAAGGTTGCACCTTTCATTTGAGACTAAGTTTGGGCAAATCGGTCCAGCCATCTCTGAGAAAAATGAGTGACATTATTTGACACATACGCACATACATACACACACACACATACACACACACATACACACACACATACATACATACACACACACATACAGACTTTTTCCGATCTCGACGAACTGAGTCGAATGGGATATGACACTCGGCCCTCCGGGCCGGGATTAGGTTGACGTTTTTCAGAGTGATTGCATAACCTTTCTATATGAGAAAGGCAAAACGGGATTAGGTTGACGTTTTTCAGAGTGATTGCATAACCTTTCTATATGAGAAAGGCAAAAATGTGCCAAAATCCAAAAAAGTGAATCGTAGTCAAATTTTTTTTTCGAGTTTGCATCAAATCTCGACGTTTCATGCACCTTGAACACATTTAGCATCAAAAATAAAAATTCTATTTTTAATTTTTCCTATAGTTTATATGAGAAATTTCTGTGTGGCCGTACTCTGAAACCCGTAATTCCGGAAACAGAATTCCGATCGATCCAAAATTCAATAGCAGCCGATGGGAAGGTTGCACCTTTCATTTGAGACTAAGTTTGGGCAAATCGGTCCAGCCATCTCTGAGAAAAATGAGTGACATTATTTGACACATACGCACATACATACACACACACACACATACACACACACATACACACACACATACACACACACATACATACATACACACACACATACAGACTTTTTCCGATCTCGACGAACTGAGTCGAATGGGATATGACACCCGGCCCTCCGGGCCGGGATTAGGTTGACGTTTTTCAGAGTGATTGCATAACCTTTCTATATGAGAAAGGCAAAAATGTGCCAAAATCCAAAAAAGTGAATCGTAGTCAAATTTTTTTTTCGAGTTTGCATCAAATCTTGACGTTTCATGCACCTTGAACACATTTAGCATCAAAAATAAAAATTCTATTTTTAATTTTTCCTATAGTTTATATGAGAAATTTCTGAGTGGCCGTACTCTGAAACCCGTAATTCCGGAAACAGAATTCCGATCGATCCAAAATTCAATAGCAGCCGATGGGAAGGTTGCACCTTTCATTTGAGACTAAGTTTGGGCAAATCGGTCCAGCCATCTCTGAGAAAAATGAGT
>NC_080670.1:103831092-103833592 GCF_030247195.1 Topomyia yanbarensis | reverse complement strand
TTCCGATCGATCCAAAATTCAATAGCAGCCGATGGGAAGGTTGCACCTTTCATTTGAGACTAAGTTTGGGCAAATCGGTCCAGCCATCTCTGAGAAAAATGAGTGACATTATTTGACACATACGCACATACATACACACACACACATACACACACACATACACACACACATACATACATACACACACACATACAGACTTTTTCCGATCTCGACGAACTGAGTCGAATGGGATATGACACTCGGCCCTCCGGGCCGGGATTAGGTTGACGTTTTTCAGAGTGATTGCATAACCTTTCTATATGAGAAAGGCAAAACGGGATTAGGTGTACGTTTTTCAGAGTGATTGCATAACCTTTCTATATGAGAAAGGCAAAAATGTGCCAAAATCCAAAAAAGTGAATCGTAGTCAAATTTTTTTTTCGAGTTTGCATCAAATCTCGACGTTTCATGCACCTTGAACACATTTAGCATCAAAAATAAAAATTCTATTTTTAATTTTTCCTATAGTTTATATGAGAAATTTCTGTGTGGCCGTACTCTGAAACCCGTAATTCCGGAAACAGAATTCCGATCGATCCAAAATTCAATAGCAGCCGATGGGAAGGTTGCACCTTTCATTTGAGACTAAGTTTGGGCAAATCGGTCCAGCCATCTCTGAGAAAAATGAGTGACATTATTTGACACATACGCACATACATACACACACACACACATACACACACACACATACACACACACATACACACACATACATACATACACACACACATACAGACTTTTTCCGATCTCGACGAACTGAGTCGAATGGGATATGACACCCGGCCCTCCGGGCCGGGATTAGGTTGACGTTTTTCAGAGTGATTGCATAACCTTTCTATATGAGAAAGGCAAAAATGTGCCAAAATCCAAAAAAGTGAATCGTAGTCAAATTTTTTTTTCGAGTTTGCATCAAATCTTGACGTTTCATGCACCTTGAACACATTTAGCATCAAAAATAAAAATTCTATTTTTAATTTTTCCTATAGTTTATATGAGAAATTTCTGAGTGGCCGTACTCTGAAACCCGTAATTCCGGAAACAGAATTCCGATCGATCCAAAATTCAATAGCAGCCGATGGGAAGGTTGCACCTTTCATTTGAGACTAAGTTTGGGCAAATCGGTCCAGCCATCTCTGAGAAAAATGAGTGACATTATTTGACACATACGCACATACATACACACACACACATACACACACACATACACACACACATACATACATACACACACACATACAGACTTTTTCCGATCTCGACGAACTGAGTCGAATGGGATATGACACTCGGCCCTCCGGGCCGGGATTAGGTTGACGTTTTTCAGAGTGATTGCATAACCTTTCTATATGAGAAAGGCAAAACGGGATTAGGTGTACGTTTTTCAGAGTGATTGCATAACCTTTCTATATGAGAAAGGCAAAAATGTGCCAAAATCCAAAAAAGTGAATCGTAGTCAAATTTTTTTTTCGAGTTTGCATCAAATCTCGACGTTTCATGCACCTTGAACACATTTAGCATCAAAAATAAAAATTCTATTTTTAATTTTTCCTATAGTTTATATGAGAAATTTCTGTGTGGCCGTACTCTGAAACCCGTAATTCCGGAAACAGAATTCCGATCGATCCAAAATTCAATAGCAGCCGATGGGAAGGTTGCACCTTTCATTTGAGACTAAGTTTGGGCAAATCGGTCCAGCCATCTCTGAGAAAAATGAGTGACATTATTTGACACATACGCACATACATACACACACACACACATACACACACACACATACACACACACATACACACACACATACATACATACACACACACATACAGACTTTTTCCGATCTCGACGAACTGAGTCGAATGGGATATGACACCCGGCCCTCCGGGCCGGGATTAGGTTGACGTTTTTCAGAGTGATTGCATAACCTTTCTATATGAGAAAGGCAAAAATGTGCCAAAATCCAAAAAAGTGAATCGTAGTCAAATTTTTTTTTCGAGTTTGCATCAAATCTTGACGTTTCATGCACCTTGAACACATTTAGCATCAAAAATAAAAATTCTATTTTTAATTTTTCCTATAGTTTATATGAGAAATTTCTGTGTGGCCGTACTCTGAAACCCGTAATTCCGGAACCAGAATTCCGATCGATCCAAAATTCAATAGCAGCCGATGGGAAGGTTGCACCTTTCATTTGAGACTAAGTTTGGGCAAATCGGTCCAGCCATCTCTGAGAAAAATGAGTGACATTATTTGACACATACGCACATACATACACACACACACATACACACACACATACACACACATACATACATACACACACACATACAGACTTTTTCCGATCTCGACGAACTGAGTCGAATGGGATATGACACCCGGCCCTCCGGGCCGGGATTAGGTTGACGTTTTTCAGAGTGATTGCATAACCTTTCTATATGAGAAAGGCAAAAATGTGCCAAAATCCAAAAAA
>NC_080670.1:103823592-103826092 GCF_030247195.1 Topomyia yanbarensis | reverse complement strand
CACACATACAGACTTTTTCCGATCTCGACGAACTGAGTCGAATGGGATATGACACCCGGCCCTCCGGGCCGGGATTAGGTTGACGTTTTTCAGAGTGATTGCATAACCTTTCTATATGAGAAAGGCAAAAATGTGCCAAAATCCAAAAAAGTGAATCGTAGTCAAATTTTTTTTTCGAGTTTGCATCAAATCTCGACGTTTCATGCACCTTGAACACATTTAGCATCAAAAATAAAAATTCTATTTTTAATTTTTCCTATAGTTTATATGAGAAATTTCTGTGTGGCCGTACTCTGAAACCCGTAATTCCGGAACCAGAATTCCGATCGATCCAAAATTCAATAGCAGCCGATGGGAAGGTTGCACCTTTCATTTGAGACTAAGTTTGGGCAAATCGGTCCAGCCATCTCTGAGAAAAATGAGTGACATTATTTGACACATACGCACATACATACACACACACACATACACACACACATACACACACATACATACATACACACACACATACAGACTTTTTCCGATCTCGACGAACTGAGTCGAATGGGATATGACACCCGGCCCTCCGGGCCGGGATTAGGTTGACGTTTTTCAGAGTGATTGCATAACCTTTCTATATGAGAAAGGCAAAAATGTGCCAAAATCCAAAAAAGTGAATCGTAGTCAAATTTTTTTTTCGAGTTTGCATCAAATCTCGACGTTTCATGCACCTTGAACACATTTAGCATCAAAAATAAAAATTCAGTTTTTAATTTTTCCTATAGTTTATATGAGAAATTTCTGTGTGGCCGCACTCTGAAACCCGTAATTCCGGGACCAGAATTCCGATCGATCCAAAATTCAATAGCAGCCGATGGGAAGGTTGCACCTTTCATTTGAGACTAAGTTTGGGCAAATCGGTCCAGCCATCTCTGAGAAAAATGAGTGACATTATTTGACACATACGCACATACATACACACACACACACATACACACACACATACACACACACACACATACACACACACATACATACATACACACACACATACAGACTTTTTCCGATCTCGACGAACTGAGTCGAATGGGATATGACACCCGGCCCTCCGGGCCGGGATTAGGTTGACGTTTTTCAGAGTGATTGCATAACCTTTCTATATGAGAAAGGCAAAAATGTGCCAAAATCCAAAAAAGTGAATCGTAGTCAAATTTTTTTTTCGAGTTTGCATCAAATCTCGACGTTTCATGCACCTTGAACACATTTAGCATCAAAAATAAAAATTCAGTTTTTAATTTTTCCTATAGTTTATATGAGAAATTTCTGTGTGGCCGCACTCTGAAACCCGTAATTCCGGAACCAGAATTCCGATCGATCCAAAATTCAATAGCAGCCGATGGGAAGGTTGCACCTTTCATTTGAGACTAAGTTTGGGCAAATCGGTCCAGCCATCTCTGAGAAAAATGAGTGACATTATTTGACACATACGCACATACATACACACACACACACATACACACACACATACACACACACATACACACACATACATACATACACACACACACATACAGACTTTTTCCGATCTCGACGAACTGAGTCGAATGGGATATGACACTCGGCCCTCCGGGCCGGGATTAGGTTGACGTTTTTCAGAGTGATTGCATAACCTTTCTATATGAGAAAGGCAAAAATGTGCCAAAATCCAAAAAAGTGAATCGTAGTCAAATTTTTTTTTCGAGTTTGCATCAAATCTCGACGTTTCATGCACCTTGAACACATTTAGCATCAAAAATAAAAATTCAGTTTTTAATTTTTCCTATAGTTTATATGAGAAATTTCTGTGTGGCCGCACTCTGAAACCCGTAATTCCGGAACCAGAATTCCGATCGATCCAAAATTCAATAGCAGCCGATGGGAAGGTTGCACCTTTCATTTGAGACTAAGTTTGGGCAAATCGGTCCAGCCATCTCTGAGAAAAATGAGTGACATTATTTGACACATACGCACATACATACACACACAGACACATACACACACACATACACACACATACATACATACATACATACATACACACACACATACAGACTTTTTCCGATCTCGACGAACTGAGTCGAATGGGATATGACACTCGGCCCTCCGGGCCGGGATTAGGTTGACGTTTTTCAGAGTGATTGCATAACCTTTCTATATGAGAAAGGCAAAAATGTGCCAAAATCCAAAAAAGTGAATCGTAGTCAAATTTTTTTTTCGAGTTTGCATCAAATCTCGACGTTTCATGCACCTTGAACACATTTAGCATCAAAAATAAAAATTCAGTTTTTAATTTTTCCTATAGTTTATATGAGAAATTTCTGTGTGGCCGCACTCTGAAACCCGTAATTCCGGAACCAGAATTCCGATCGATCCAAAATTCAATAGCAGCCGATGGGAAGGTTGCACCTTTCATTTGAGACTAAGTTTGGGCAAATCGGTCCAGCCATCTCTGAGAAAAATGAGTGACATTATTTGACACATA
>NC_080670.1:103806092-103813592 GCF_030247195.1 Topomyia yanbarensis | reverse complement strand
TAGTCTCAAATGAAAGGTGCAACCTTCCCATCGGCTGCTATTGAATTTTGGATCGATCGGAATTCTGGTTCCGGAATTACGGGTTTCAGAGTACGGCCACACAGAAATTTCTCATATAAACTATAGGAAAAATTAAAAATAGAATTTTTATTTTTGATGCTAAATGTGTTCAAGGTGCATGAAACGTCGAGATTTGATGCAAACTCGAAAAAAAAATTTGACTACGATTCACTTTTTTGGATTTTGGCACATTTTTGCCTTTCTCATATAGAAAGGTTATGCAATCACTCTGAAAAACGTCAACCTAATCCCGGCCCGGAGGGCCGGGTGTCATATCCCATTCGACTCAGTTCGTCGAGATCGGAAAAAGTCTGTATGTGTGTGTGTATGTATGTATGTGTGTGTGTATGTGTGTGTGTATGTGTGTGTATGTGTGTGTGTGTGTATGTATGTGCGTATGTGTCAAATAATGTCACTCATTTTTCTCAGAGATGGCTGGACCGATTTGCCCAAACTTAGTCTCAAATGAAAGGTGCAACCTTCCCATCGGCTGCTATTGAATTTTGGATCGATCGGAATTCTGGTTCCGGAATTACGGGTTTCAGAGTACGGCCACACAGAAATTTCTCATATAAACTATAGGAAAAATTAAAAATAGAATTTTTATTTTTGATGCTAAATGTGTTCAAGGTGCATGAAACGTCGAGATTTGATGCAAACTCGAAAAAAAAATTTGACTACGATTCACTTTTTTGGATTTTGGCACATTTTTGCCTTTCTCATATAGAAAGGTTATGCAATCACTCTGAAAAACGTCAACCTAATCCCGGCCCGGAGGGCCGGGTGTCATATCCCATTCGACTCAGTTCGTCGAGATCGGAAAAAGTCTGCATGTGTGTGTGTATGTATGTATGTGTGTGTGTATGTGTGTGTATGTGTGTGTGTATGTGTGTGTGTAAGTGTGTGTGTGTATGTATGTATGTGCGTATGTGTCAAATAATGTCACTCATTTTTCTCAGAGATGGCTGGACCGATTTGCCCAAACTTAGTCTCAAATGAAAGGTGCAACCTTCCCATCGGCTGCTATTGAATTTTGGATCGATCGGAATTCTGGTTCCGGAATTACGGGTTTCAGAGTACGGCCACACAGAAATTTCTCATATAAACTATAGGAAAAATTAAAAATAGAATTTTTATTTTTGATGCTAAATGTGTTCAAGGTGCATGAAACGTCGAGATTTGATGCAAACTCGAAAAAAAAATTTGACTACGATTCACTTTTTTGGATTTTGGCACATTTTTGCCTTTCTCATATAGAAAGGTTATGCAATCACTCTGAAAAACGTCAACCTAATCCCGGCCCGGAGGGCCGGGTGTCATATCCCATTCGACTCAGTTCGTCGAGATCGGAAAAAGTCTGTATGTGTGTGTGTATGTATGTATGTATGTATGTGTGTGTGTATGTGTGTGTGTATGTGTGTGTGTATGTGTGTGTGTATGTGTGTGTGTATGTGTGTGTGTGTATGTATGTGCGTATGTGTCAAATAATGTCACTCATTTTTCTCAGAGATGGCTGGACCGATTTGCCCAAACTTAGTCTCAAATGAAAGGTGCAACCTTCCCATCGGCTGCTATTGAATTTTGGATCGATCGGAATTCTGGTTCCGGAATTACGGGTTTCAGAGTACGGCCACACAGAAATTTCTCATATAAACTATAGGAAAAATTAAAAATAGAATTTTTATTTTTGATGCTAAATGTGTTCAAGGTGCATGAAACGTCGAGATTTGATGCAAACTCGAAAAAAAAATTTGACTACGATTCACTTTTTTGGATTTTGGCACATTTTTGCCTTTCTCATATAGAAAGGTTATGCAATCACTCTGAAAAACGTCAACCTAATCCCGGCCCGGAGGGCCGGGTGTCATATCCCATTCGACTCAGTTCGTCGAGATCGGAAAAAGTCTGTATGTGTGTGTGTATGTATGTGTGTGTGTATGTGTGTGTGTATGTGTGTGTGTATGTGTGTGTGTATGTATGTGCGTATGTGTCAAATAATGTCACTCATTTTTCTCAGAGATGGCTGGACCGATTTGCCCAAACTTAGTCTCAAATGAAAGGTGCAACCTTCCCATCGGCTGCTATTGAATTTTGGATCGATCGGAATTCTGGTTCCGGAATTACGGGTTTCAGAGAACGGCCACACAGAAATTTCTCATATAAACTATAGGAAAAATTAAAAATAGAATTTTTATTTTTGATGCTAAATGTGTTCAAGGTGCATGAAACGTCGAGATTTGATGCAAACTCGAAAAAAAAATTTGACTACGATTCACTTTTTTGGATTTTGGCACATTTTTGCCTTTCTCATATAGAAAGGTTATGCAATCACTCTGAAAAACGTCAACCTAATCCCGGCCCGGAGGGCCGGGTGTCATATCCCATTCGACTCAGTTCGTCGAGATCGGAAAAAGTCTGTATGTGTGTGTGTATGTATGTGTGTGTGTATGTGTGTGTGTATGTGTGTGTGTATGTGTGTGTGTATGTGTGTGTGTATGTATGTGCGTATGTGTCAAATAATGTCACTCATTTTTCTCAGAGATGGCTGGACCGATTTGCCCAAACTTAGTCTCAAATGAAAGGTGCAACCTTCCCATCGGCTGCTATTGAATTTTGGATCGATCGGAATTCTGGTTCCGGAATTACGGGTTTCAGAGTACGGCCACACAGAAATTTCTCATATAAACTATAGGAAAAATTAAAAATAGAATTTTTATTTTTGATGCTAAATGTGTTCAAGGTGCATGAAACGTCGAGATTTGATGCAAACTCGAAAAAAAAATTTGACTACGATTCACTTTTTTGGATTTTGGCACATTTTTGCCTTTCTCATATAGAAAGGTTATGCAATCACTCTGAAAAACGTCAACCTAATCCCGGCCCGGAGGGCCGGGTGTCATATCCCATTCGACTCAGTTCGTCGAGATCGGAAAAAGTCTGTATGTGTGTGTGTATGTATGTATGTGTGTGTGTATGTGTGTGTGTATGTGTGTGTGTATGTATGTGCGTATGTGTCAAATAATGTCACTCATTTTTCTCAGAGATGGCTGGACCGATTTGCCCAAACTTAGTCTCAAATGAAAGGTGCAACCTTCCCATCGGCTGCTATTGAATTTTGGATCGATCGGAATTCTGGTTCCGGAATTACGGGTTTCAGAGTACGGCCACACAGAAATTTCTCATATAAACTATAGGAAAAATTAAAAATAGAATTTTTATTTTTGATGCTAAATGTGTTCAAGGTGCATGAAACGTCGAGATTTGATGCAAACTCGAAAAAAAAATTTGACTACGATTCACTTTTTTGGATTTTGGCACATTTTTGCCTTTCTCATATAGAAAGGTTATGCAATCACTCCGAAAAACGTCAACCTAATCCCGGCCCGGAGGGCCGAGTGTCATATCCCATTCGACTCAGTTCGTCGAGATCGGAAAAAGTCTGTATGTGTGTGTATGTGTGTGTGTATGTGTGTGTGTGTATGTATGTGCGTATGTGTCAAATAATGTCACTCATTTTTCGCAGAGATGGCTGGACCGATTTGCCCAAACTTAGTCTCAAATGAAAGGTGCAACCTTCCCATCGGCTGCTATTGAATTTTGGATCGATCGGAATTCTGGTTCCGGAATTACGGGTTTCAGAGTACGGCCACACAGAAATTTCTCATATAAACTATAGGAAAAATTAAAAATAGAATTTTTATTTTTGATGCTAAATGTGTTCAAGGTGCATGAAACGTCGAGATTTGATGCAAACTCGAAAAAAAAATTTGACTACGATTCACTTTTTTGGATTTTGGCACATTTTTGCCTTTCTCATATAGAAAGGTTATGCAATCACTCTGAAAAACGTCAACTTAATCCCGGCCCGGAGGGCCGGGTGTCATATCCCATTCGACTCAGTTCGTCGAGATCGGAAAAAGTCTGTATGTGTGTGTGTATGTATGTATGTGTGTGTGTATGTGTGTGTGTATGTGTGTGTGTATGTGTGTGTGTGTGTATGTATGTGCGTATGTGTCAAATAATGTCACTCATTTTTCGCAGAGATGGCTGGACCGATTTGCCCAAACTTAGTCTCAAATGAAAGGTGCAACCTTCCCATCGGCTGCTATTGAATTTTGGATCGATCGGAATTCTGGTTCCGGAATTACGGGTTTCAGAGTACGGCCACACAGAAATTTCTCATATAAACTATAGGAAAAATTAAAAATAGAATTTTTATTTTTGATGCTAAATGTGTTCAAGGTGCATGAAACGTCGAGATTTGATGCAAACTCGAAAAAAAAATTTGACTACGATTCACTTTTTTGGATTTTGGCACATTTTTGCCTTTCTCATATAGAAAGGTTATGCAATCACTCTGAAAAACGTCAACCTAATCCCGGCCCGGAGGGCCGGGTGTCATATCCCATTCGACTCAGTTCGTCGAGATCGGAAAAAGTCTGCATGTGTGTGTGTATGTATGTATGTGTGTGTGTATGTGTGTGTATGTGTGTGTGTATGTGTGTGTGTAAGTGTGTGTGTGTATGTATGTATGTGCGTATGTGTCAAATAATGTCACTCATTTTTCTCAGAGATGGCTGGACCGATTTGCCCAAACTTAGTCTCAAATGAAAGGTGCAACCTTCCCATCGGCTGCTATTGAATTTTGGATCGATCGGAATTCTGGTTCCGGAATTACGGGTTTCAGAGTACGGCCACACAGAAATTTCTCATATAAACTATAGGAAAAATTAAAAATAGAATTTTTATTTTTGATGCTAAATGTGTTCAAGGTGCATGAAACGTCGAGATTTGATGCAAACTCGAAAAAAAAATTTGACTACGATTCACTTTTTTGGATTTTGGCACATTTTTGCCTTTCTCATATAGAAAGGTTATGCAATCACTCTGAAAAACGTCAACCTAATCCCGGCCCGGAGGGCCGGGTGTCATATCCCATTCGACTCAGTTCGTCGAGATCGGAAAAAGTCTGTATGTGTGTGTGTATGTATGTATGTATGTATGTGTGTGTGTATGTGTGTGTGTATGTGTGTGTGTATGTGTGTGTGTATGTGTGTGTGTATGTGTGTGTGTGTATGTATGTGCGTATGTGTCAAATAATGTCACTCATTTTTCTCAGAGATGGCTGGACCGATTTGCCCAAACTTAGTCTCAAATGAAAGGTGCAACCTTCCCATCGGCTGCTATTGAATTTTGGATCGATCGGAATTCTGGTTCCGGAATTACGGGTTTCAGAGTACGGCCACACAGAAATTTCTCATATAAACTATAGGAAAAATTAAAAATAGAATTTTTATTTTTGATGCTAAATGTGTTCAAGGTGCATGAAACGTCGAGATTTGATGCAAACTCGAAAAAAAAATTTGACTACGATTCACTTTTTTGGATTTTGGCACATTTTTGCCTTTCTCATATAGAAAGGTTATGCAATCACTCTGAAAAACGTCAACCTAATCCCGGCCCGGAGGGCCGGGTGTCATATCCCATTCGACTCAGTTCGTCGAGATCGGAAAAAGTCTGTATGTGTGTGTGTATGTATGTGTGTGTGTATGTGTGTGTGTATGTGTGTGTGTATGTGTGTGTGTATGTATGTGCGTATGTGTCAAATAATGTCACTCATTTTTCTCAGAGATGGCTGGACCGATTTGCCCAAACTTAGTCTCAAATGAAAGGTGCAACCTTCCCATCGGCTGCTATTGAATTTTGGATCGATCGGAATTCTGGTTCCGGAATTACGGGTTTCAGAGAACGGCCACACAGAAATTTCTCATATAAACTATAGGAAAAATTAAAAATAGAATTTTTATTTTTGATGCTAAATGTGTTCAAGGTGCATGAAACGTCGAGATTTGATGCAAACTCGAAAAAAAAATTTGACTACGATTCACTTTTTTGGATTTTGGCACATTTTTGCCTTTCTCATATAGAAAGGTTATGCAATCACTCTGAAAAACGTCAACCTAATCCCGGCCCGGAGGGCCGGGTGTCATATCCCATTCGACTCAGTTCGTCGAGATCGGAAAAAGTCTGTATGTGTGTGTGTATGTATGTGTGTGTGTATGTGTGTGTGTATGTGTGTGTGTATGTGTGTGTGTATGTGTGTGTGTATGTATGTGCGTATGTGTCAAATAATGTCACTCATTTTTCTCAGAGATGGCTGGACCGATTTGCCCAAACTTAGTCTCAAATGAAAGGTGCAACCTTCCCATCGGCTGCTATTGAATTTTGGATCGATCGGAATTCTGGTTCCGGAATTACGGGTTTCAGAGTACGGCCACACAGAAATTTCTCATATAAACTATAGGAAAAATTAAAAATAGAATTTTTATTTTTGATGCTAAATGTGTTCAAGGTGCATGAAACGTCGAGATTTGATGCAAACTCGAAAAAAAAATTTGACTACGATTCACTTTTTTGGATTTTGGCACATTTTTGCCTTTCTCATATAGAAAGGTTATGCAATCACTCTGAAAAACGTCAACCTAATCCCGGCCCGGAGGGCCGGGTGTCATATCCCATTCGACTCAGTTCGTCGAGATCGGAAAAAGTCTGTATGTGTGTGTGTATGTATGTATGTGTGTGTGTATGTGTGTGTGTATGTGTGTGTGTATGTATGTGCGTATGTGTCAAATAATGTCACTCATTTTTCTCAGAGATGGCTGGACCGATTTGCCCAAACTTAGTCTCAAATGAAAGGTGCAACCTTCCCATCGGCTGCTATTGAATTTTGGATCGATCGGAATTCTGGTTCCGGAATTACGGGTTTCAGAGTACGGCCACACAGAAATTTCTCATATAAACTATAGGAAAAATTAAAAATAGAATTTTTATTTTTGATGCTAAATGTGTTCAAGGTGCATGAAACGTCGAGATTTGATGCAAACTCGAAAAAAAAATTTGACTACGATTCACTTTTTTGGATTTTGGCACATTTTTGCCTTTCTCATATAGAAAGGTTATGCAATCACTCCGAAAAACGTCAACCTAATCCCGGCCCGGAGGGCCGAGTGTCATATCCCATTCGACTCAGTTCGTCGAGATCGGAAAAAGTCTGTATGTGTGTGTATGTGTGTGTGTATGTGTGTGTGTGTATGTATGTGCGTATGTGTCAAATAATGTCACTCATTTTTCGCAGAGATGGCTGGACCGATTTGCCCAAACTTAGTCTCAAATGAAAGGTGCAACCTTCCCATCGGCTGCTATTGAATTTTGGATCGATCGGAATTCTGGTTCCGGAATTACGGGTTTCAGAGTACGGCCACACAGAAATTTCTCATATAAACTATAGGAAAAATTAAAAATAGAATTTTTATTTTTGATGCTAAATGTGTTCAAGGTGCATGAAACGTCGAGATTTGATGCAAACTCGAAAAAAAAATTTGACTACGATTCACTTTTTTGGATTTTGGCACATTTTTGCCTTTCTCATATAGAAAGGTT
>NC_080670.1:103793592-103803592 GCF_030247195.1 Topomyia yanbarensis | reverse complement strand
CGTCGAGATTTGATGCAAACTCGAAAAAAAAATTTGACTACGATTCACTTTTTTGGATTTTGGCACATTTTTGCCTTTCTCATATAGAAAGGTTATGCAATCACTCTGAAAAACGTCAACCTAATCCCGGCCCGGAGGGCCGGGTGTCATATCCCATTCGACTCAGTTCGTCGAGATCGGAAAAAGTCTGTATGTGTGTGTGTATGTATGTGTGTGTGTATGTGTGTGTGTATGTGTGTGTGTATGTGTGTGTGTATGTATGTGCGTATGTGTCAAATAATGTCACTCATTTTTCTCAGAGATGGCTGGACCGATTTGCCCAAACTTAGTCTCAAATGAAAGGTGCAACCTTCCCATCGGCTGCTATTGAATTTTGGATCGATCGGAATTCTGGTTCCGGAATTACGGGTTTCAGAGTACGGCCACACAGAAATTTCTCATATAAACTATAGGAAAAATTAAAAATAGAATTTTTATTTTTGATGCTAAATGTGTTCAAGGTGCATGAAACGTCGAGATTTGATGCAAACTCGAAAAAAAAATTTGACTACGATTCACTTTTTTGGATTTTGGCACATTTTTGCCTTTCTCATATAGAAAGGTTATGCAATCACTCTGAAAAACGTCAACCTAATCCCGGCCCGGAGGGCCGGGTGTCATATCCCATTCGACTCAGTTCGTCGAGATCGGAAAAAGTCTGTATGTGTGTGTGTATGTATGTATGTGTGTGTGTATGTGTGTGTGTATGTGTGTGTGTGTATGTATGTGCGTATGTGTCAAATAATGTCACTCATTTTTCTCAGAGATGGCTGGACCGATTTGCCCAAACTTAGTCTCAAATGAAAGGTGCAACCTTCCCATCGGCTGCTATTGAATTTTGGATCGATCGGAATTCTGGTTCCGGAATTACGGGTTTCAGAGTACGGCCACACAGAAATTTCTCATATAAACTATAGGAAAAATTAAAAATAGAATTTTTATTTTTGATGCTAAATGTGTTCAAGGTGCATGAAACGTCGAGATTTGATGCAAACTCGAAAAAAAAATTTGACTACGATTCACTTTTTTGGATTTTGGCACATTTTTGCCTTTCTCATATAGAAAGGTTATGCAATCACTCCGAAAAACGTCAACCTAATCCCGGCCCGGAGGGCCGAGTGTCATATCCCATTCGACTCAGTTCGTCGAGATCGGAAAAAGTCTGTATGTGTGTGTATGTGTGTGTGTATGTGTGTGTGTGTATGTATGTGCGTATGTGTCAAATAATGTTACTCATTTTTCTCAGAGATGGCTGGACCGATTTGCCCAAACTTAGTCTCAAATGAAAGGTGCAACCTTCCCATCGGCTGCTATTGAATTTTGGATCGATCGGAATTCTGGTTCCGGAATTACGGGTTTCAGAGTACGGCCACACAGAAATTTCTCATATAAACTATAGGAAAAATTAAAAATAGAATTTTTATTTTTGATGCTAAATGTGTTCAAGGTGCATGAAACGTCGAGATTTGATGCAAACTCGAAAAAAAAATTTGACTACGATTCACTTTTTTGGATTTTGGCACATTTTTGCCTTTCTCATATAGAAAGGTTATGCAATCACTCTGAAAAACGTCAACCTAATCCCGGCCCGGAGGGCCGAGTGTCATATCCCATTCGACTCAGTTCGTCGAGATCGGAAAAAGTCTGTATGTGTGTGTATGTGTGTGTGTGTATGTGTGTGTGTATGTATGTGCGTATGTGTCAAATAATGTCACTCATTTTTCTCAGAGATGGCTGGACCGATTTGCCCAAACTTAGTCTCAAATGAAAGGTGCAACCTTCCCATCGGCTGCTATTGAATTTTGGATCGATCGGAATTCTGGTTCCGGAATTACGGGTTTCAGAGTACGGCCACACAGAAATTTCTCATATAAACTATAGGAAAAATTAAAAATAGAATTTTTATTTTTGATGCTAAATGTGTTCAAGGTGCATGAAACGTCGAGATTTGATGCAAACTCGAAAAAAAAATTTGACTACGATTCACTTTTTTGGATTTTGGCACATTTTTGCCTTTCTCATATAGAAAGGTTATGCAATCACTCTGAAAAACGTCAACCTAATCCCGGCCCGGAGGGCCGGGTGTCATATCCCATTCGACTCAGTTCGTCGAGATCGGAAAAAGTCTGTATGTGTGTGTATGTGTGTGTGTATGTGTGTGTGTATGTATGTGCGTATGTGTCAAATAATGTCACTCATTTTTCTCAGAGATGGCTGGACCGATTTGCCCAAACTTAGTCTCAAATGAAAGGTGCAACCTTCCCATCGGCTGCTATTGAATTTTGGATCGATCGGAATTCTGGTTCCGGAATTACGGGTTTCAGAGTACGGCCACACAGAAATTTCTCATATAAACTATAGGAAAAATTAAAAATAGAATTTTTATTTTTGATGCTAAATGTGTTCAAGGTGCATGAAACGTCGAGATTTGATGCAAACTCGAAAAAAAAATTTGACTACGATTCACTTTTTTGGATTTTGGCACATTTTTGCCTTTCTCATATAGAAAGGTTATGCAATCACTCTGAAAAACGTCAACCTAATCCCGGCCCGGAGGGCCGAGTGTCATATCCCATTCGACTCAGTTCGTCGAGATCGGAAAAAGTCTGTATGTGTGTGTATGTGTGTGTGTATGTGTGTGTGTGTATGTATGTGCGTATGTGTCAAATAATGTCACTCATTTTTCTCAGAGATGGCTGGACCGATTTGCCCAAACTTAGTCTCAAATGAAAGGTGCAACCTTCCCATCGGCTGCTATTGAATTTTGGATCGATCGGAATTCTGGTTCCGGAATTACGGGTTTCAGAGTACGGCCACACAGAAATTTCTCATATAAACTATAGGAAAAATTAAAAATAGAATTTTTATTTTTGATGCTAAATGTGTTCAAGGTGCATGAAACGTCGAGATTTGATGCAAACTCGAAAAAAAAATTTGACTACGATTCACTTTTTTGGATTTTGGCACATTTTTGCCTTTCTCATATAGAAAGGTTATGCAATCACTCTGAAAAACGTCAACCTAATCCCGGCCCGGAGGGCCGGGTGTCATATCCCATTCGACTCAGTTCGTCGAGATCGGAAAAAGTCTGTATGTGTGTGTATGTGTGTGTATGTGTGTGTGTATGTGTGTGTGTGTATGTATGTGCGTATGTGTCAAATAATGTCACTCATTTTTCTCAGAGATGGCTGGACCGATTTGCCCAAACTTAGTCTCAAATGAAAGGTGCAACCTTCCCATCGGCTGCTATTGAATTTTGGATCGATCGGAATTCTGGTTCCGGAATTACGGGTTTCAGAGTACGGCCACACAGAAATTTCTCATATAAACTATAGGAAAAATTAAAAATAGAATTTTTATTTTTGATGCTAAATGTGTTCAAGGTGCATGAAACGTCGAGATTTGATGCAAACTCGAAAAAAAAATTTGACTACGATTCACTTTTTTGGATTTTGGCACATTTTTGCCTTTCTCATATAGAAAGGTTATGCAATCACTCTGAAAAACGTCAACCTAATCCCGGCCAAATTTTTTTTTCGACTCGTTTAGGGTTTCTGGAGTTTAACAGGGGCGTAGTTGATGGTTTACGGAGAGGGGTTACACCCCCCCTCTACTGTTCGCGCCCCTCCTTTAAAAATCTCCTTAAATCACCCCTCAGACCACCACCCCAACCAGCCCTCATACCCCTCCCTTTCAACCACATCATCTTTAAACCACCACTACATTACAAAGCATACCAATTTAAGCTGGGGAGTCGTTCGTTCATGGGACTTTCGCCCTCCTCACATACCCACCCCCGCATGACAAAATGAGTTAGCAAGCAGATAACATTGATCTAATGCTGATTAGGCTAATGAAGTATGATATTTTTTTGTTTCAAGTGTTTCACCGTCGACACGTAGCTCATCAAGTTCGTGGCTGGCATGCCATTGTGTATAAGTGCAAAGTGTACTAAGAATGTAATGGACATTTCCACAATTATGTTGAACATAAAAAGCCTCCGTGCCATAGTTTAGAGAAATGAGAAAGGCACAATTGCACCGCTAGGTGGATTAAAACAGGTTTTTTCTACTACATTTAAGATAGTCAATCAACAGCCCTCATAATACTGGAACTTTAAACTTCAAGCAATGCAAACAAAACTGTGCAAAGGGGAGTTAAATTCTCCCGGGTATTGATTGGTATGTAAGGTCAACGCTAACCTTGATTCATTGGTCCCTTCTCCCATCTCTTACCTTGTATCGCCATCCAATCATACTTTCTCTTACCACGTCCAAATTAGTTCCGACCAATTATCAGGAGAGGAATTCCACGAAGATCCGTCCGAAAATCTTTAAAATCGTGACCGACCATCTTAGATTCCAATGAAACTTTACACGTTTCACCGTCATGCAAGACTTAATATTTTCCACAGGTAATAAGATTATTTTGACTCAAGAGCAACTTTTCAAAAGGGCGTAAACGTTTCTACGTGTATGAATTTCAAAATTTTTTGTTCGATTACTGTTTCTTATACAGCAAAACTATCTGAGAACGAGTTACAGGGAATGAATACTTCTGTCTGAAAAAATATACACTGAAAAAAATGTTGTCATTTTTCAAAAAAACCAAAAATTTATGATAAAAATTTAAATTGCGAAAAAACCCATTTTTTTTAATTTTTTAAAATTTTGTTACCAAAAACCTAAAGAGAAAAGAAAAATTTTGAATGTGATTGCATGATGGAGAAAAAATCGGTAAAAAAGTTTTCCTAACAATAACTTCGTACATGTTTTTAAATTTCATACTAATAGACATACAAAATTGTAATTCTATTACAGAATATAATTCTAAGCACCATTTAAAATCAAAATGCATTTAACAAAAATCTTCCAAAATGCGATAGTTTTCGAGATATTTGAAATTTTGCTCCTTCAAAAACAATTAATTCGTGTAATTATGCTCTTTTTAAAAGTTATTCGCGTTACCCCATCAGAAAATGTCAAAAATTTAATGTTTATCGTTTTAAAGACGTAAAAGTAACTTTTTTAGTGTATTTGGATCCTGGAGAAGCTTTCAATAAAAAACGTTTTCCTAACAACAACTTTTGACATTTTTTTATAATTCTTACTATTTGCAGTCAAAAATACAATTTTCTTTTTGAATATGATTCTAAACGCCATTTTAAATCGAAATGCTCTTAACGAAAATTTCTAAAATGTAGTAGTTCTCGAGATATTTTAACTTTTGTTTTAACAACACAATTATTTTGTTTTATTACGACCTTTTCATAAGTTAGTCGCGTTTCTCCATCAACAATAATAGGTTTTTCAAAAGGCCCGTAAAATTTCCTGCAACTTTCTCTTTGACATCAAGGCGATATTGTGAAACATTTTAAAGTTACACGAAAACAACCAACATATGATTCAGCTATATAGTTTAATCAACAGACCCTATGGTTGAAATATATTTATTCATTAGTATTTTTGCGCAAATTTACTTTATGTATTTTTCTATTGTTTGAATCAATTATGTGTGTGTCATGATCTTCTCGGATTTTAATAATGTTGTATCTACTCTTACGTTTGTTATGAGAGTGTGTTTTTAGTGAGCATATCTATTTGACTCATTTGATTGATAATTCTTTGGAATGGTTTTATCTTCTTTATTCTTAAATAGTTTAAGTATTTTTTCATTGTTTTGATCCCTAAGTCATCATGTAGTGGTAGGTTCTCTCTATTTTCTCCTAGGTAGATATTCTTTGGCGTGTTTCTTGTAAAAGAATGAATTGAGTTATTGTATTTGTACGCTGCTTGTTGGATATGGTTGGGTATGGTAATGTCTGGATTTAAAGATTTTATGCATCTTGCTATTTCTCGTATAGTAGAGTGGAATCTTTCGATTGGGCCATTTGTCTCTGATCTGTTAACATGTGTTTTGAAAATCTGTACTCCCAAATTTAAAATTTGTTGTTCAATTACGTTTGATACAAAGGAGCTCTCGTTGTCAATCACAATATGGGCTGGTAAATCCCAATCATATAAAAGTTGTAAAAGGGTTCCTTGCACATCGGAGATTAACTTTGATTTGATAGATCTAATTTTTAAATATTTGGAAAATTTATCTATCGAGGATATGAATAAGAAATGTGCATTGTACACAAAGATGTCAAGATGTATTATTTCTCCAGGATAAGTTGGAGTTGGTGTTTTTACTGGTAGGAAAGGTTGTGGTTTTCGTTCGTATTTTTCTGTTTTGCATATTTCGCATGTTTTCACATATTTTTGAGTTAGTTTATGTATGCCAGGAAAATAGAATTTTTTTATAAGTTGTTGCGAATTTTCTTTGGCATTACGATGGGCGAAATTATGAATATTTTTAATTTCCTCTAGTTGTTGGTCTTCTTCAATAAGGTCTTCGACTCTTAGTTGAGAGAATCTTGCTTTCACTATTCTGGGGTTATACTGGTCTCTGTAGATTTCTTGAATAATACCCATCTTTTAGAATTCCATTTGTTACTCCGGGAATGAGAAATATTTTTAGTTTGTCTTTTAGAAAGTTTGTTGTAAATTGCTGTTCTGTAAAGATATGTCTAGTGTATTTTTCAAAGGGGACATTGAATTCATAGGATGAGTTGGGTCCAATTTGAAAAATCAGTTGATTGCGGAAAACGTTTATGGGAGCTTCCGTAGAAGGTAAGTAGGAATTGTCATCATCTTCGACCGAATGTTGTGTGGGTGTTAGTGAATTAATTTGAATGCGGGACAACGCATCTGCTACAACGTTGGACTCTCCTGGTTTATAGAACATTTCATAATCATGTTCTTCGAGAACGGATTTCCAACGATTTAACTTTGCGTTATTATTTTTGGGGGATAGGGTGAATGTAAGTGGGAGATGATCAGTATATATTTTTAACTTTGCCTCATATATAAAGTTCCGTAACTGGCCAGCCGAACCGCTCCCCGCTGTTAAGTGGGTGATCTAAGCGCCACTTTCTAATTGAGAGACCACCTACCAGATGAAGGTTTGCCCGGACTGAGACCTTTCAAGGGAAGGTTCTATTTATCCCTAATACGGGAAGGGAAGCGAGCTAGCTGACTCAAAACGTGTCCGATGTACTCGACCTAAAGACCTAAACTGCATTCAGTATGTCCGTACATTCAAAAATAATGTACGTCGCTACGGGTTTTCTCATCACTGGCAGACTAAACCAATGACAGAATTGGGATTTGTCCCGGTTGTTCTCAAACTACAAAAATTAATTAAACTAAGACGGGACTATTTCACGCAAGGCAAATCTAATGCATTCTGGGTGCATCTAAAAGAAAAAACCTATTTTAATCCACCTAGCGGTGCAATTGTGCCTTTCTCAATCATGAATCACGAGAATGTGTGCGTTGTTTATATTCATTAAAAGCTTTAAATGCATATATTACATTTTATTATTATACATCACATGACAACTATATACAGGAAAATAAATCATTATTCGAGTTCTAAAATTTTGAAAAAGAAAAAACAGCCACGGTAATATTGAACTGAAAAACCTGTTTTAATCCACCTAGCGGTGCAATTGTGCCTTTCTCATTTCTCTAAACTATGGCACGGAGGCTTTTTATGTTCAACATAATTGTGGAAATGTCCATTACATTCTTAGTACACTTTGCACTTATACACAATGGCATGCCAGCCACGAACTTGATGAGCTACGTGTCGACGGTGAAACACTTGAAACAAAAAAATATCATACTTCATTAGCCTAATCAGCATTAGATCAATGTTATCTGCTTGCTAACTCATTTTGTCATGCGGGGGTGGGTATGTGAAGAGGGCGAAAGTCCCATGAACGAACGACTCCCCAGCTTAAATTGGTATGCTTTGTGATATAGTGGTGGTTTAAAGATGACGGGGTTGAAAGGGAGGGGTATGAGGGCTGGATGGGGTGGTGGTCTGAGGGGTGATTTAAGGAGATTTTTAAAGGAGGGGCGCGAACAGTAGAGGGGGGGGGTGTAACCCCTCTCCGTAAACCATCAACTACGCCTCTGTTAAAATCCAGAAACCCTAAACGAGTCGAAAAAAAAAACCTGTTTTAATCCACCTAGCGGTGCAATTGTGCCTTTCTCATTTCTCTAAACTATGGCACGGAGACTTTTTATGTTCAACATAATCGTGGAAATGTCCATTACATTCTTAGTACACTTTGCACTTATACACAATGGCATGCCAGCCACGAACTTGATGAGCTACGTGTCGACGGTGAAACACTTGAAACAAAAAAATATCATACTTCATTAGCCTAATCAGCATTAGATCAATGTTATCTGCTTGCTAACTCATTTTGTCATGCGGGGGTGGGTATGTGAGGAGGGCGAAAGTCCCATGAACGAACGACTCCCCAGCTTAAATTGGTATGCTTTGTAATGTAGTGGTGGTTTAAAGATGATGGGGTTGAAAGGGAGGGGTATGAGGGCTGGTTGGGGTGGTGGTCTGAGGGGTGATTTAAGGAGATTTTTAAAGGAGGGGCGCGAACAGTAGAGGGGGGGTGTAACCCCTCTCCGTAAACCATCAACTACGCCCCTGTTAAACTCCAGAAACCCTAAACGAGTCGAAAAAAAAATTTGGCCGGGATTAGGTTGACGTTTTTCAGAGTGATTGCATAACCTTTCTATATGAGAAAGGCAAAAATGTGCCAAAATCCAAAAAAGTGAATCGTAGTCAAATTTTTTTTTCGAGTTTGCATCAAATCTCGACGTTTCATGCACCTTGAACACATTTAGCATCAAAAATAAAAATTCTATTTTTAATTTTTCCTATAGTTTATATGAGAAATTTCTGTGTGGCCGTACTCTGAAACCCGTAATTCCGGAACCAGAATTCCGATCGATCCAAAATTCAATAGCAGCCGATGGGAAGGTTGCACCTTTCATTTGAGACTAAGTTTGGGCAAATCGGTCCAGCCATCTCTGAGAAAAATGAGTGACATTATTTGACACATACGCACATACATACACACACACATACACACACACATACACACACATACATACATACACACACACATACAGACTTTTTCCGATCTCGACGAACTGAGTCGAATGGGATATGACACCCGGCCCTCCGGGCCGGGATTAGGTTGACGTTTTTCAGAGTGATTGCATAACCTTTCTATATGAGAAAGGCAAAAATGTGCCAAAATCCAAAAAAGTGAATCGTAGTCAAATTTTTTTTTCGAGTTTGCATCAAATCTCGACGTTTCATGCACCTTGAACACATTTAGCATCAAAAATAAAAATTCAGTTTTTAATTTTTCCTATAGTTTATATGAGAAATTTCTGTGTGGCCGCACTCTGAAACCCGTAATTCCGGAACCAGAATTCCGATCGATCCAAAATTCAATAGCAGCCGATGGGAAGGTTGCACCTTTCATTTGAGACTAAGTTTGGGCAAATCGGTCCAGCCATCTCTGAGAAAAATGAGTGACATTATTTGACACATACGCACATACATACACACACACACATACACACACACATACACACACATACATACATACACACACACATACAGACTTTTTCCGATCTCGACGAACTGAGTCGAATGGGATATGACACTCGGCCCTCCGGGCCGGGATTAGGTTGACGTTTTTCAGAGTGATTGCATAACCTTTCTATATGAGAAAGGCAAAAATGTGCCAAAATCCAAAAAAGTGAATCGTAGTCAAATTTTTTTTTCGAGTTTGCATCAAATCTCGACGTTTCATGCACCTTGAACACATTTAGCATCAAAAATAAAAATTCAGTTTTTAATTTTTCCTATAGTTTATATGAGAAATTTCTGTGTGGCCGCACTCTGAAACCCGTAATTCCGGAACCAGAATTCCGATCGATCCAAAATTCAATAGCAGCCGATGGGAAGGTTGCACCTTTCATTTGAGACTAAGTTTGGGCAAATCGGTCCAGCCATCTCTGAGAAAAATGAG
>NC_080670.1:103776092-103778592 GCF_030247195.1 Topomyia yanbarensis | reverse complement strand
GGATTAGGTTGACGTTTTTCAGAGTGATTGCATAACCTTTCTATATGAGAAAGGCAAAAATGTGCCAAAATCCAAAAAAGTGAATCGTAGTCAAATTTTTTTTTCGAGTTTGCATCAAATCTCGACGTTTCATGCACCTTGAACACATTTAGCATCAAAAATAAAAATTCTATTTTTAATTTTTCCTATAGTTTATATGAGAAATTTCTGTGTGGCCGTACTCTGAAACCCGTAATTCGGGAACCAGAATTCCGATCGATCCAAAATTCAATAGCAGCCGATGGGAAGGTTGCACCTTTCATTTGAGACTAAGTTTGGGCAAATCGGTCCAGCCATCTCTGAGAAAAATGAGTGACATTATTTGACACATACGCACATACATACACACACACACATACACACACACATACACACACATACAGACTTTTTCCGATCTCGACGAACTGAGTCGAATGGGATATGACACTCGGCCCTCCGGGCCGGGATTAGGTTGACGTTTTTCAGAGTGATTGCATAACCTTTCTATATGAGAAAGGCAAAAATGTGCCAAAATCCAAAAAAGTGAATCGTAGTCAAATTTTTTTTTCGAGTTTGCATCAAATCTCGACGTTTCATGCACCTTGAACACATTTAGCATCAAAAATAAAAATTCGATTTTTAATTTTTCCTATAGTTTATATGAGAAATTTCTGTGTGGCCGTACTCTGAAACCCGTAATTCCGGAACCAGAATTCCGATCGATCCAAAATTCAATAGCAGCCGATGGGAAGTTTGCACCTTTCATTTGAGACTAAGTTTGGGCAAATCGGTCCAGCCATCTCTGAGAAAAATGAGTGACATTATTTGACACATACGCACATACATACACACACACACATACACACACACATACACACACATACAGACTTTTTCCGATCTCGACGAACTGAGTCGAATGGGATATGACACTCGGCCCTCCGGGCCGGGATTAGGTTGACGTTTTTCAGAGTGATTGCATAACCTTTCTATATGAGAAAGGCAAAAATGTGCCAAAATCCAAAAAAGTGAATCGTAGTCAAATTTTTTTTTCGAGTTTGCATCAAATCTCGACGTTTCATGCACCTTGAACACATTTAGCATCAAAAATAAAAATTCTATTTTTAATTTTTACTATAGTTTATATGAGAAATTTCTGTGTGGCCGTACTCTGAAACCCGTAATTCCGGAACCAGAATTCCGATCGATCCAAAATTCAATAGCAGCCGATGGGAAGGTTGCACCTTTCATTTGAGACTAAGTTTGGGCAAATCGGTCCAGCCATCTCTGAGAAAAATGAGTGACATTATTTGACACATACGCACATACATACACACACACATACACACACACATACACACACATACACACACACATACATACATACACACACACATACAGACTTTTTCCGATCTCGACGAACTGAGTCGAATGGGATATGACACCCGGCCCTCCGGGCCGGGATTAGGTTGACGTTTTTCAGAGTGATTGCATAACCTTTCTATATGAGAAAGGCAAAAATGTGCCAAAATCCAAAAAAGTGAATCGTAGTCAAATTTTTTTTTCGAGTTTGCATCAAATCTCGACGTTTCATGCACCTTGAACACATTTAGCATCAAAAATAAAAATTCTATTTTTAATTTTTCCTATAGTTTATATGAGAAATTTCTGTGTGGCCGTACTCTGAAACCCGTAATTCCGGAACCAGAATTCCGATCGATCCAAAATTCAATAGCAGCCGATGGGAAGGTTGCACCTTTCATTTGAGACTAAGTTTGGGCAAATCGGTCCAGCCATCTCTGAGAAAAATGAGTGACATTATTTGACACATACGCACATACATACACACACACATACACACACATACACACACATACACACACACATACATACATACACACACACATACAGACTTTTTCCGATCTCGACGAACTGAGTCGAATGGGATATGACACCCGGCCCTCCGGGCCGGGATTAGGTTGACGTTTTTCAGAGTGATTGCATAACCTTTCTATATGAGAAAGGCAAAAATGTGCCAAAATCCAAAAAAGTGAATCGTAGTCAAATTTTTTTTTCGAGTTTGCATCAAATCTCGACGTTTCATGCACCTTGAACACATTTAGCATCAAAAATAAAAATTCTATTTTTAATTTTTCCTATAGTTTATATGAGAAATTTCTGTGTGGCCGTACTCTGAAACCCGTAATTCCGGAACCAGAATTCCGATCGATCCAAAATTCAATAGCAGCCGATGGGAAGGTTGCACCTTTCATTTGAGACTAAGTTTGGGCAAATCGGTCCAGCCATCTCTGAGAAAAATGAGTGACATTATTTGACACATACGCACATACATACACACACACACATACACACACACATACACACACACATACACACACATACACACACATACACACACATACATACATACACACACACATACAGACTTTTTCCGATCTCGACGAACTGAGTCGAATGGGATATG
>NC_080670.1:103761092-103768592 GCF_030247195.1 Topomyia yanbarensis | reverse complement strand
GCCGATGGGAAGGTTGCACCTTTCATTTGAGACTAAGTTTGGGCAAATCGGTCCAGCCATCTCTGAGAAAAATGAGTGACATTATTTGACACATACGCACATACATACACACACACATACACACACACATACACACACACATACATACATACACACACACATACAGACTTTTTCCGATCTCGACGAACTGAGTCGAATGGGATATGACACCCGGCCCTCCGGGCCGGGATTAGGTTGACGTTTTTCAGAGTGATTGCATAACCTTTCTATATGAGAAAGGCAAAAATGTGCCAAAATCCAAAAAAGTGAATCGTAGTCAAATTTTTTTTTCGAGTTTGCATCAAATCTCGACGTTTCATGCACCTTGAACACATTTAGCATCAAAAATAAAAATTCTATTTTTAATTTTTCCTATAGTTTATATGAGAAATTTCTGTGTGGCCGTACTCTGAAACCCGTAATTCCGGAACCAGAATTCCGATCGATCCAAAATTCAATAGCAGCCGATGGGAAGGTTGCACCTTTCATTTGAGACTAAGTTTGGGCAAATCGGTCCAGCCATCTCTGAGAAAAATGAGTGACATTATTTGACACATACGCACATACATACACACACACATACATACACACACACATACACACACATACATACATACACACACACATACAGACTTTTTCCGATCTCGACGAACTGAGTCGAATGGGATATGACACCCGGCCCTCCGGGCCGGGATTAGGTTGACGTTTTTCAGAGTGATTGCATAACCTTTCTATATGAGAAAGGCAAAAATGTGCCAAAATCCAAAAAAGTGAATCGTAGTCAAATTTTTTTTTCGAGTTTGCATCAAATCTCGACGTTTCATGCACCTTGAACACATTTAGCATCAAAAATAAAAATTCTATTTTTAATTTTTCCTATAGTTTATATGAGAAATTTCTGTGTGGCCGTACTCTGAAACCCGTAATTCCGGAACCAGAATTCCGATCGATCCAAAATTCAATAGCAGCCGATGGGAAGGTTGCACCTTTCATTTGAGACTAAGTTTGGGCAAATCGGTCCAGCCATCTCTGAGAAAAATGAGTGACATTATTTGACACATACGCACATACATACACACACACACACATACACACACACATACACACACACATACACACACACATACATACATACACACACACATACAGACTTTTTCCGATCTCGACGAACTGAGTCGAATGGGATATGACACCCGGCCCTCCGGGCCGGGATTAGGTTGACGTTTTTCAGAGTGATTGCATAACCTTTCTATATGAGAAAGGCAAAAATGTGCCAAAATCCAAAAAAGTGAATCGTAGTCAAATTTTTTTTTCGAGTTTGCATCAAATCTCGACGTTTCATGCACCTTGAACACATTTAGCATCAAAAATAAAAATTCTATTTTTAATTTTTCCTATAGTTTATATGAGAAATTTCTGTGTGGCCGTACTCTGAAACCCGTAATTCCGGAACCAGAATTCCGATCGATCCAAAATTCAATAGCAGCCGATGGGAAGGTTGCACCTTTCATTTGAGACTAAGTTTGGGCAAATCGGTCCAGCCATCTCTGAGAAAAATGAGTGACATTATTTGACACATACGCACATACATACACACACACACACATACACACACACATACACACACATACATACATACACACACACACATACAGACTTTTTCCGATCTCGACGAACTGAGTCGAATGGGATATGACACCCGGCCCTCCGGGCCGGGATTAGGTTGACGTTTTTCAGAGTGATTGCATAACCTTTCTATATGAGAAAGGCAAAAATGTGCCAAAATCCAAAAAAGTGAATCGTAGTCAAATTTTTTTTTCGAGTTTGCATCAAATCTCGACGTTTCATGCACCTTGAACACATTTAGCATCAAAAATAAAAATTCTATTTTTAATTTTTCCTATAGTTTATATGAGAAATTTCTGTGTGGCCGTACTCTGAAACCCTTAATTCCGGAACCAGAATTCCGATCGATCCAAAATTCAATAGCAGCCGATGGGAAGGTTGCACCTTTCATTTGAGACTAAGTTTGGGCAAATCGGTCCAGCCATCTCTGAGAAAAATGAGTGACATTATTTGACACATACGCACATACATACACACACACATACACACACATACACACACACATACACACACATACATACATACACACACATACAGACTTTTTCCGATCTCGACGAACTGAGTCGAATGGGATATGACACCCGGCCCTCCGGGCCGGGATTAGGTTAACGTTTTTCAGAGTGATTGCATAACCTTTCTATATGAGAAAGGCAAAAATGTGCCAAAATCCAAAAAAGTGAATCGTAGTCAAATTTTTTTTTCGAGTTTACATCAAATCTCGACGTTTCATGCACCTTGAACACATTTAGCATCAAAAATAAAAATTCTATTTTTAATTTTTCCTATAGTTTATATGAGAAATTTCTGTGTGGCCGTACTCTGAAACCCGTAATTCCGGAACCAGAATTCCGATCGATCCAAAATTCAATAGCAGCCGATGGGAAGGTTGCACCTTTCATTTGAGACTAAGTTTGGGCAAATCGGTCCAGCCATCTCTGAGAAAAATGAGTGACATTATTTGACACATACGCACATACATACACACACACACATACACACACATACACACACATACACATACATACATACACACACACATACAGACTTTTTCCGATCTCGACGAACTGAGTCGAATGGGATATGACACCCGGCCCTCCGGGCCGGGATTAGGTTGACGTTTTTCAGAGTGATTGCATAACCTTTCTATATGAGAAAGGCAAAAATGTGCCAAAATCCAAAAAAGTGAATCGTAGTCAAATTTTTTTTTCGAGTTTGCATCAAATCTCGACGTTTCATGCACCTTGAACACATTTAGCATCAAAAATAAAAATTCTATTTTTAATTTTTCCTATAGTTTAATTGAGAAATTTCTGTGTGGCCGTACTCTGAAACCCGTAATTCCGGAACCAGAATTCCGATCGATCCAAAATTCAATAGCAGCCGATGGGAAGGTTGCACCTTTCATTTGAGACTAAGTTTGGGCAAATCGGTCCAGCCATCTCTGAGAAAAATGAGTGACATTATTTGACACATACGTACATACATACACACACACACATACACACACACATACACACACACATACACACACACATACATACATACACACACACATACAGACTTTTTCCGATCTCGACGAACTGAGTCGAATGGGATATGACACCCGGCCCTCCGGGCCGGGATTAGGTTGACGTTTTTCAGAGTGATTGCATAACCTTTCTATATGAGAAAGGCAAAAATGTGCCAAAATCCAAAAAAGTGAATCGTAGTCAAATTTTTTTTTTCGAGTTTGCATCAAATCTCGACGTTTCATGCACCTTGAACACATTTAGCATCAAAAATAAAAATTCTATTTTTAATTTTTCCTATAGTTTATATGAGAAATTTCTGTGTGGCCGTACTCTGAAACCCGTAATTCCGGAACCAGAATTCCGATCGATCCAAAATTCAATAGCAGCCGATGGGAAGGTTGCACCTTTCATTTGAGACTAAGTTTGGGCAAATCGGTCCAGCCATCTCTGAGAAAAATGAGTGACATTATTTGACACATACGCACATACATACACACACACACATACACACACATACACACACACATACACACACATACACACACACATACATACATACACACACACATACAGACTTTTTACGATCTCGACGAACTGAGTCGAATGGGATATGACACCCGGCCCTCCGGGCCGGGATTAGGTTGACGTTTTTCAGAGTGATTGCATAACCTTTCTATATGAGAAAGGCAAAAATGTGCCAAAATCCAAAAAAGTGAATCGTAGTCAAATTTTTTTTTCGAGTTTGCATCAAATCTCGACGTTTCATGCACCTTGAACACATTTAGCATCAAAAATAAAAATTCTATTTTTAATTTTTCCTATAGTTTATATGAGAAATTTCTGTGTGGCCGTACTCTGAAACCCGTAATTCCGGAACCAGAATTCCGATCGATCCAAAATTCAATAGCAGCCGATGGGAAGGTTGCACCTTTCATTTGAGACTAAGTTTGGGCAAATCAGTCCAGCCATCTCTGAGAAAAATGAGTGACATTATTTGACACATACGCACATACATACACACACACATACACACACACATACACACACATACATACATACACACACACATACAGACTTTTTCCGATCTCGACGAACTGAGTCGAATGGGATATGACACCCGGCCCTCCGGGCCGGGATTAGGTTGACGTTTTTCAGAGTGATTGCATAACCTTTCTATATGAGAAAGGCAAAAATGTGCCAAAATCCAAAAAAGTGAATCGTAGTCAAATTTTTTTTTCGAGTTTGCATCAAATCTCGACGTTTCATGCACCTTGAACACATTTAGCATCAAAAATAAAAATTCTATTTTTAATTTTTCCTATAGTTTATATGAGAAATTTCTGTGTGGCCGTACTCTGAAACCCGTAATTCCGGAACCAGAATTCCGATCGATCCAAAATTCAATAGCAGCCGATGGGAAGGTTGCACCTTTCATTTGAGACTAAGTTTGGGCAAATCGGTCCAGCCATCTCTGAGAAAAATGAGTGAAATTATTTGACACATACGCACATACATACACACACACATACACACACACATACACACACACATACACACACACATACACACACACATACATACATACACACACACATACAGACTTTTTCCGATCTCGACGAACTGAGTCGAATGGGATATGACACCCGGCCCTCCGGGCCGGGATTAGGTTGACGTTTTTCAGAGTGATTGCATAACCTTTCTATATGAGAAAGGCAAAAATGTGCCAAAATCCAAAAAAGTGAATCGTAGTCAAATTTTTTTTTTCGAGTTTGCATCAAATCTCGACGTTTCATGCACCTTGAACACATTTAGCATCAAAAATAAAAATTCTATTTTTAATTTTTCCTATAGTTTATATGAGAAATTTCTGTGTGGCCGTACTCTGAAACCCGTAATTCCGGAACCAGAATTCCGATCGATCCAAAATTCAATAGCAGCCGATGGGAAGGTTGCACCTTTCATTTGAGACTAAGTTTGGGCAAATCGGTCCAGCCATCTCTGAGAAAAATGAGTGACATTATTTGACACATACGCACATACATACACACACACACATACACACACACATACACACACACATACACACACACATACACACACACATACATACATACACACACACATACAGACTTTTTCCGATCTCGACGAACTGAGTCGAATGGGATATGACACCCGGCCCTCCGGGCCGGGATTAGGTTGACGTTTTTCAGAGTGATTGCATAACCTTTCTATATGAGAAAGGCAAAAATGTGCCAAAATCCAAAAAAGTGAATCGTAGTCAAATTTTTTTTTCGAGTTTGCATCAAATCTCGACGTTTCATGCACCTTGAACACATTTAGCATCAAAAATAAAAATTCTATTTTTAATTTTTCCTATAGTTAATATGAGAAATTTCTGTGTGGCCGTACTCTGAAACCCGTAATTCCGGAACCAGAATTCCGATCGATCCAAAATTCAATAGCAGCCGATGGGAAGGTTGCACCTTTCATTTGAGACTAAGTTTGGGCAAATCGGTCCAGCCATCTCTGAGAAAAACGAGTGACATTATTTGACACATACGCACATACATACACACACACACATACACACACACATACACACACACATACACACACACATACATACATACACACACACATACAGACTTTTTACGATCTCGACGAACTGAGTCGAATGGGATATGACACCCGGCCCTCCGGGCCGGGATTAGGTTGACGTTTTTCAGAGTGATTGCATAACCTTTCTATATGAGAAAGGCAAAAATGTGCCAAAATCCAAAAAAGTGAATCGTAGTCAAATTTTTTTTTCGAGTTTGCATCAAATCTCGACGTTTCATGCACCTTGAACACATTTAGCATCAAAAATAAAAATTCTATTTTTAATTTTTCCTATAGTTTATATGAGAAATTTCTGTGTGGCCGTACTCTGAAACCCGTAATTCCGGAACCAGAATTCCGATCGATCCAAAATTCAATAGCAGCCGATGGGAAGGTTGCACCTTTCATTTGAGACTAAGTTTGGGCAAATCAGTCCAGCCATCTCTGAGAAAAATGAGTGACATTATTTGACACATACGCACATACATACACACACACATACACACACACATACACACACATACATACATACACACACACATACAGACTTTTTCCGATCTCGACGAACTGAGTCGAATGGGATATGACACCCGGCCCTCCGGGCCGGGATTAGGTTCACGTTTTTCAGAGTGATTGCATAACCTTTCTATATGAGAAAGGCAAAAATGTGCCAAAATCCAAAAAAGTGAATCGTAGTCAAATTTTTTTTTCGAGTTTGCATCAAATCTCGACGTTTCATGCACCTTGAACACATTTAGCATCAAAAATAAAAATTCTATTTTTAATTTTTCCTATAGTTTATATGAGAAATTTCTGTGTGGCCGTACTCTGAAACCCGTAATTCCGGAACCAGAATTCCGATCGATCCAAAATTCAATAGCAGCCGATGGGAAGGTTGCACCTTTCATTTGAGACTAAGTTTGGGCAAATCGGTCCAGCCATCTCTGAGAAAAATGAGTGACATTATTTGACACATACGCACATACATACACACACACATACACACACACACATACACACACACATACACACACACATACATACATACACACACACATACAGACTTTTTCCGATCTCGACGAACTGAGTCGAATGGGATATGACACCCGGCCCTCCGGGCCGGGATTAGGTTGACGTTTTTCAGAGTGATTGCATAACCTTTCTATATGAGAAAGGCAAAAATGTGCCAAAATCCAAAAAAGTGAATCGTAGTCAAATTTTTTTTTTCGAGTTTGCATCAAATCTCGACGTTTCATGCACCTTGAACACATTTAGCATCAAAAATAAAAATTCTATTTTTAATTTTTCCTATAGTTTATATGAGAAATTTCTGTGTGGCCGTACTCTGAAACCCGTAATTCCGGAACCAGAATTCCGATCGATCCAAAATTCAATAGCAGCCGATGGGAAGGTTGCACCTTTCATTTGAGACTAAGTTTGGGCAAATCGGTCCAGCCATCTCTGAGAAAAATGAGTGACATTATTTGACACATACGCACATACATACACACACACATACACACACACATACACACACATACACACACACATACATACATACACACACACATACAGACTTTTTCCGATCTCGACGAACTGAGTCGAATGGGATATGACACCCGGCCCTCCGGGCCGGGATTAGGTTGACGTTTTTCAGAGTGATTGCATAACCTTTCTATATGAGAAAGGCAAAAATGTGCCAAAATCCAAAAAAGTGAATCGTAGT
>NC_080670.1:103723592-103758592 GCF_030247195.1 Topomyia yanbarensis | reverse complement strand
TGACGTTTTTCAGAGTGATTGCATAACCTTTCTATATGAGAAAGGCAAAAATGTGCCAAAATCCAAAAAAGTGAATCGTAGTCAAATTTTTTTTCGAGTTTGCATCAAATCTCGACGTTTCATGCACCTTGAACACATTTAGCATCAAAAATAAAAATTCTATTTTTAATTTTTCCTATAGTTTATATGAGAAATTTCTGTGTGGCCGTACTCTGAAACCCGTAATTCCGGAACCAGAATTCCGATCGATCCAAAATTCAATAGCAGCCGATGGGAAGGTTGCACCTTTCATTTGAGACTAAGTTTGGGCAAATCGGTCCAGCCATCTCTGAGAAAAATGAGTGACATTATTTGACACATACGCACATACATACACACACACACATACACACACACATACACACACATACATACATACACACACACATACAGACTTTTTCCGATCTAGACGAACTGAGTCGAATGGGATATGACACCCGGCCCTCCGGGCCGGGATTAGGTTGACGTTTTTCAGAGTGATTGCATAACCTTTCTATATGAGAAAGGCAAAAAGGTGCAAAATCGGCAGTCCCAAAAAGTCGATTTTTATAAAAAAAAATTTTTCGAGATAACATAAAATCTCGACGTTTCATGCATTTTAAAGATGTTTGGCATCAAAAATACGCCCCTTTGAAAAAAAATTTGAGTTACGGCTTATATGGGAATTTCATATGTGACCGGACGGTTTAGTCTATATTTCCGGAACCATATAAGCGATCCGTACGAAATTTTATAGACATCTATGGGGATATTATAGCTATCATTTGGGACTAAGTTTGTGAAAATCGCCCCAACCATTTCCGGGAAACTGATGTGAGTTCGTAAATTTTGAAAGATGGCCGCTTTTCCCGGGCACTTCCGGAACCGTCTATGGTGGTCAATGTAGTCAACGAAAGTTTGGTTGGCCGTCGGTGACCTAGAACAGCAAATTTAAGTTGTTTGAGAGACATTTTAGCGAAATTTTTACCTTTTTTGCTTTCATCGGAGTATCGGTTTGAATCACAATTTGCTATGTGATCGCACGCCACAACCTGTAACTCCGGAACCGGAAGTCGGATCGGGATGAAATTAAATAGCCATTTACGGGGACGCAATACCTTTCATTTGAGGCCAAGCTTAGTCGAATCGGTCTACCCATCTCCGAGAAACCGATGTGACTGTTATTCTGAATTTAGATACTTCCGCCGGGGCTTCCGGAACCGATGATGGTGGCCAATGTGGCCAAATAGACTTTGAATGGATGTTAGTGACCTAATACTACAAATCGAAGCAGTTGTGGTCATATTTTGGAAAAAAATTCACCTTTATACATTCATTGCAGAATTTATTAAAATCGACATTTTCTGCGTGTTCGTACTCATCACCCTGTAATTCCGGAACCGGAAGTCGGATCCATTAGAAATTCAATAGCAGCCTATGGGAACGTTGCACCTTTCATTTGAGACTAAGTTTGTCAAAATCGGTTCAGCCATCTCTGAGAAAAATGAGTGACATTTTTGGTCACATACACACACACATACACACACACATACATACATACACACATACATACACACACACAGACATTTGCCGAACTCGACGAACTGAATCGAATGGTATATGTCACTCGGCCCTCCGGGCCTCCGTTAAAAAGTCGGTTTTCAGAGCAATTGCAATACCTTTCTATTGAGAAAGGCAAAAAGGTGCGAAATCGGCAGTCCCAAAAAGTCGATCTTTATAAAAAAAATTTTTTCGAGATAACATAAAATCTCGACGTTTCATGCATTTTAAAGATGTTTGGCATCAAAAATACGAATTCGATTTCTGAAATTTCATGAGGTCCCCCCTTTGAAAAAAAATTTGAGTTACGGCTTATATGGGAATTTCATATGTGACCGGACGGTTTAGTCTATATTTCCGGAACCATATAAGCGATCCGTACGAAATTTTATAGACATCTATGAGAATATTATAGCTATCATTTGGGACTAAGTTTGTGAAAATTGGCCCAACCATTTCCGGGAAACTGATGTGAGTTCGTAAATTTTGAAAGATGGCCGCTTTTCCCGGGCACTTCCGGAACCGTCTATGGTGGTTAATGTAGTCAACGAAAGTTTGGTTGGCCGTCGGTGACCTAGAACAGCAAATTTAAGTTGCTTGAGAGACATTTTAGCGAAATTTTTACCTTTTTTGCTTTCATCGGAGTATCGGTTTGAATCACAATTTGCTATGTGATCGCACGCCACAACCTGTAACTCCGGAACCGGAAGTCGGATCGGGATGAAATTAAATAGCCATTTACGGGGACGCAATACCTTTCATTTGAGGCCAAGCTTAGTCGAATCGGTCTAGCCATCTCCGAGAAACCGATGTGACTGTTATTCTGAATTTAGATACTTCCGCCGGGGCTTCCGGAACCGATGATGGTGGCCAATGTGGCCAAATAGACTTTGAATGGATGTTAGTGACCTAATACTACAAATCGAAGCAGTTGTGGTCATATTTTGGAAAAAAATTCACCTTTATACATTCATTGCAGAATTTATTAAAATCGACATTTTCTGCGTGTTCGTACTCATCACCCTGTAATTCCGGAACCGGAAGTCGGATACATTAGAAATTCAATAGCAGCCTATGGGAACGTTGCACCTTTCATTTGAGACTAAGTTTGTCAAAATCGGTTCAGCCATCTCTGAGAAAAATGAGTGACATTTTTGGTCACATACACACACACATACACACACACACATACATACACACACAGACATTTGCCGAACTCGACGAACTGAATCGAATGGTATATGTCACTCGGCCCTCCGGGCCTCCGTTAAAAGGTCGGTTTTCAGAGCAATTGCAATACCTTTCTATTGAGAAAGGCAAAAAGCTTCATTCCGGGACACATTTGTATTGCTTCTAAACAAAGTTTATTTTGAGCTTTTACACATTTTGTTTCTCCAATCCTAACACATACTTTGTTCATTCATCTAGGCCTAGTCTCCTCTCTTTTCCTTTCCCTTTCCCATTCTATATGTCCTACACAGTTTGTGATCACATTGTGGCGTCTATTTTCGTGCCTCGTGTGTTCTCTCTTGTGTGCTTGTCTCGGCCTGCTGTATGCAAACGGCCGGTAGTTCTAAAGGCTCGCTTTCAACTTAGGGTAGTGGCTCTGTTTTAGGTCACATGCGCATGGACTATCACAAACGGAAAACATGCATTTATTTCACTCACGACCTTTTGTTACGTTGCCTCACTGCATTCTGCGGGTGACGACGGAGCTGTTTTCCTGCTGTCTGCCTTCGCCTTGAACCTGTGCCGAAGTTGTCACCCCAGATTCGCTCGACGTGGTACGGACGCCGCAAATTCCGGTCGCAACCGAAAACGTAGATGATGTTGGTTGCCGATCGTAGCGTGTCGGCTGGTCTGCCCTGCCAAGGGCGCGTTGATGACGTCAGCGACCCTCTTCCGGCCACGTGTACCGCCGGGAAACTCTGAGAGCTGACGCTGTGTTGGGCGTTTGACCGTTGCGAATCTGCGAGAAAAATAGCATCGCACACAAACCAGAGAATAAGCACTTTGCACGTAGGACGAGAACACGAGGCTTACCTTTAATCAAACAAATACGCACACGACACTGCCTATACTGACTGCCACTGAATGGGATTCCACCTAGCTGTTTGGGAAAGGAAACGTAACGTTTTAGCAAACTGTTAAGGAATCTTCATGTCACTTTGCTACCTTTTTAAACACACCACGACGCGAATTTTAGAAATGGACAACTCCTGCCTCTTCCACTAGTCAGACCAAAGTGAGAAATCTAGCATTTGGAATCCTCAGATTAACCGGGCATTTGGTAATCTTCGTACCGGAACTTGCTTAGTGAAGTTCTTGAAAATCGTGTTCAAATGCATAAAATCCCAAATTGCAGCAAGGATCATCTTTTTCTAACGGACAGTTTTAATCATACCAAGCCGCTTCCCTCCCACATGACAGAGCGAAAAAGAATCTTTCCCCCGGCACATTGCGCAAGGGTCAGTGGCCTCAATCGGTAGCAAATCTTCATCGTATCAGCGGGTGCGTCGGTAGCAGTCTCATTGGTAGACGAATGCTAGGAACTCATTTGCTTATATTTTATGCCAAGTCATATCCTATATGGGAGCGTAGGATGCGGTAATCCCAATTGAAGATTTGTGTCGACTTAATAGTCGACCAAATCTTTGAATTCAACTTGAAATTATTTATTTAATATTCATTACTTATTTAAGATGCATTTCATAACATAAACAATAATGAACTAAACTTAATATACCAAGACTATTTGTATACAACATTACAGACAATATTTGTATACAACGCTGCAGACAACCTATAGGCATATATGTACTCGTTACATCATTCTCCACTAAATTTACGAAAATTTGATTGGCATTGGAATAATCATCAAATAACCAATCAAATTTTCGTAGGCAAACAAATCGTATCTCAAAAATTGTTTCAATCTTCGGGGTCATATATGGTCATCACCAACCGAAGTTGGCTCATTATCTATTTACAGATCATCATCCATCACAGACAAAGCCTGCCACTGACTATCTTCGACTTTCGTCTCCAGTCTCCAGCAAAAATTTACTTGCAATTTTCTGATATACGACTCTAAACCAACTATAACATATTATATTACACTAGAATAGAAAAGACAATGGAAGCAAAAAACTACGAAGGAAATTAAAGAATTTAAGACGAATCAGTTTTGGTTACAGATGAACTCATTCGCTCTACTCATTCATTCATCCCTATTATGCCCACATTCAAAACATACAACATTAAAATGGCTTCAACTCGAAGTTGTCGACCAACTTCGAGCAAGCTCACGAAACATTTAACTGGAGTATTGTCTTCTACACCAGGACGTACCGATTCACGAAAACAATACTCACGAAATAATTCACCTACGTGAAAAATCAAAACTAGCAGGTCCAGTTTGGTGTCCCTCCCCCAGCACGTAGCGATATATGCAGGACGCAAATTTCCCCACAAAAAAGCCCGTTCCTATTCGCAATTCACTGCCACAGAGAAACATCTCCGCGATATACGTTCATTGCGACCTTGGAACAAAAATTGTTCTTCTTAAGAGAATTTTTAAACACCGGAATAAATCCGACAACAAAATTCTCTAAGAAAAATAATTACACAAAAGCACAAACTCATTCAGACACCCCTTGCACTCTGCGCGCGTCAGAATCCATCTCTAGAACGAACTCCGACAACGAGCTTTACCAGTCTACCACACATGCAAATTCAACTGTACCTTCTACCCCAAACGTCAAATGGAAAAAAATCGTGATCGTGTGCGCGACGAGAAAAAAAAATCGGTCAGTGGAAACAGAACTAGAATGTGGAAAATGTGTGGATCAAACCGTCAAAATCGAGCGAGAATGCTGGACATTATGGACGTGAAATGGAAGAAAAGCACTATGGATGTTTTTATACGAGGAGAGCGAAATTTGTGTTCGTTCCACTATCAGGTGTAAAGGTTAGTTTTCTTCTTTTTTCAGGTTTCTTGATCAACCGCTGATGGAAGAAGAGTGCTGTGCTAACTGAAAGACTGGGAAATTGGATGGAAAGAGGACAAAGGAAAAGAGAAAAAACGGAACGGATAGAAACTTAAGAACAGATTTGCCATGGGATGGAATTAATTAAAGAAGAAGCTGGAAATTCAAAAGGAGATACGGATTGGATGGATGGAAAGAGGACAACAGAAAAATGAAAAAGAAATCGAAACGTATAAAAACTTAGGAAAAGATTTGCCATGGGATGATAATAATTGAAGACAGAGCTGGAAATTTAGAAGGAGAGACGGATTGAATGGATGAAGGTGGGCAAAGGAAAAATGGAAAAAAATCGAAGCGTATAAAAACTTAGGAAGAGATTTGCCATGAGATGAAACTAACTGAAGTAGGAGCTGGAAATTTTAAAGGACGGTTTGGATGGATGAAGAAGGAAAACTAAAAGGACATGAAAAGGGAAAACTTTATGAAAATGTGGAGAAACTAAACGGATTGCAGGATTCCAAAGAAACGGCATCAGATTTGCCGTCAAGGACTGACTGAAGATAGGATGCATGTTGGAAGGAACGGGGGCGGGATGCTGGATGGCTGGAAAAGGAAAACTGGAAGAAAAGCGAGAAATCAACTGTCGTCTACTTCATCAGAATAAGCTGCAATCAAGGAATATCGCGTAATAGAAGAGAAATATAATAAGGTAAATATTTTCTATACAAATATAATTCTAACTTTTTAATAAATAGGAAGACGATAATAAAAAAACGAAAACCCAGTACAACAAAAAAACCGATTTAATCCACCTAGCAGTGAGATGAGACTTTTCTTACACATTTCACTATTGGATTAGTTTGCAGAACTCACGAGAAGTAGGCACCCAATTAGAGGTGGGATGAAAACAGTTTCTAGTCTTGCACGAAAAAAATCTCGAATAAACTGAATAAATTATAGAAATCAACAAAACGACCGAAATAAAAAAATAAAGCAAAAAATGAAACAATAGGTTTTTAAATTCATAAAATAAGTAGAAAATTAATTGTAAATCAAAATTATAATATACACGAATCAAATTAGATTAGGTTATTACATAAAAATTATGATTACATTTAGAAATTGTTAAAAGAATAATAGAATAAATTGACTCATACTAACTAATTGAATGAAATAAAACGAATGACTGAACATGAAATGCATAAAATTAAAGATATGAATAAAATGAATCAAATGAATTAAATGAATCAAATGAATCAAATGAATCAAATGAATCAAATGAATCAAATGAATCAAATAAATCAAAAGAATCAAATGAATCAAATGAATCAAATGAATCAAATGAATCAAATGAATCAAATGAATCAAATGAATCAAATGAATCAAATGAATCAAATGAATCAAATGAATCAAATGAATCAAATGAATCAAATGAATCAAATGAATCAAATGAATCAAATGAATCAAATGAATCAAATGAATCAAATGAATCAAATGAATCAAATGAATCAAATGAATCAAATGAATCAAATGAATCAAATGAATCAAATGAATCAAATGAATCAAATGAATCAAATGAATCAAATAAATCAAATGAATCAAATGAATCAAATGAAGCAAATGAAGCAAATGAATCAAATGAATCAAATGAATCAAATGAATCAAATGAATCAAATGATTCAAATGAATCAAATGAATCAAATGAATGAATCAAATGAATGAATCAAATGAATGAATCAAATGAATCAAATGAATCAAATGATTCAAATCAATCAAATGAATCAAATGAATCAAATGAATCAAATGAATCAAATGAATCAAATGAATCAAATGAATCAAATGAATCAAATGGATCATGTGAATCATATGAATTAAATGAATAAAATGAATCAAATGAATCATATGAATCATATGAATCAAATGAATCACATGAATCAAATGAATCACATGAATCAAATTAATCAAATTAATCAAATGAATTAAATGAATCAAATTGATTTAATTCATCCAGTGAATACAATGAATCAAATTAATGAAATAGATCAAATGAATAAAAAGAATGGATGAACGAAATGAATAAAGTAAAAAATAAATGAAATGCATAAATAAAACAAACGAATCAAACAAACAAAATGAGCTGAAGTGATAATATGAATAAAAAGAAGAAAAGGAGCAGAATTAAATGCATTGATTAAAATGAAAAATTGAACGATGGTAAAAGGTTATAAATTAATATAAAGAAATAAATTGAATCAAATAAATGATTCGGATGAAATGATTAAAACTGAAAAAATAGTCAGATCATTAAAATGAAGAAACTGAACAAAATGAATAAAATGGAAAAAATGAATAAAATGCATACAATGAAAACAATGAATGATATGAGTATACACAAAAAGAATAAACTGATCAGAGTGAATCCAAAGAATGAAACGAATAAAATAAGTAAAATGAACGCAGATGAACAAAACGAATAAAAAGATGCGGAGTAAAATAATTAATTAAAATGAAATGGTCATACATTTGAAGCTAAAAACATTTTTGAATAAAGAAAATGAATAAACCGGATTGTACGAATTTGAGAGCCATTGCATCAGAAAGTTTTGAAATGTTTTTGAAAATCCCATCTTCTGAGAAAAGGCTATTAAATATGCAATGGACTTTCTAGGGCTTCCATCTTTTTTTGGTTTTATTCTTTTTGTTTTCATGCTTCTTTACTTGACGAATTCGAAGTTTACTTTGTGGCCACGTATTCCCGAAAAAAAGATTTATGTACAGAATAGAATTTACTGGTCCAGTATTTTAACGCGCAATTGAATACAGTAAAGTGAGACAAGGTCACATGTGCTTTCAAGTCCCTTGAACAGAGAACGACAGGGAGAAAGCGATTCGTGAATGAGACAGGTAGATATTTCAAAGTTTTTATTTGCGTTGAAGTAAATAGTGTGAAATGTCTAGGCTATGTCGATAGCATAAAAGCCGTGCATTCAGTTGATTGCAATGCAGTCTCTTTCCATTCATCCTTATAGCTTTCATATTGTTTCGTTCGAAATTCTCGTGCAGGGAATATGGATAAATCAGTCCTATACAGACCAATACTGTGAAAAAGAAATCGTTCAAACTACTCAGTATATCCAAATATGGACGACGATAAGTTAGAAGACACATTGTAGTTGCATCCCCCATCGAGAGTGGGTACTTTGGGAGACTTCTTTTCCTGGATCTAATTTGTGGATATTTTTGGTCTTTGATCCGTTATTTTTCATGAAAGTTCGTACCAATACAACGAATGTGCAGCTGATACAACTCATGGTTCATTCGCCTGCGCCACGTTCCGTCTTCCATCTGCACGCCACCATAGATGGTACGCAACACCTTTCGTTCGAAAACTCCAAGGGCGCGTTTGTCCTCCACGAGCATAGTCCAGGTCTCGTGGCCGTAGAGGACCACCGACCTAATCAGCGTCTTGTAGATAATCAACTTCGTGCGGCGGCGAATTTTGTTCGACCGGAGCGTCCTCTGGAGTCCAAAGTAGGCACAATTTCCCACTTATATCCGTCTCTGAATTTCTCTGCTGTTATCATTGTCGTTGGTTACCAGTGAGCCCAAATACATGAATTCGTCGACCATCTCGATTTCGTCACCGTCAATCCGAACTCAGGTGGAGGTTCACATTGTCGTCTCTAGAACCTCTTCCTCTCATGTATTTTGTCTTCGAAGCGTTGATGGCAATTGCAATCCTGCTGGCTTCAGCTTTCAGTCTTTGAGCATATATTTCATTCAAAATTCAATAGAGATACGAATAGTTTAAATATCGCACGTGGAATGTCTCTTGAAAATTTCCATCGTCAAACTTTCATATTACCCAGTTAAGCCAAATATTTTTCTGATATAGCCATGAATTTCCTTAATTCTAGTGTAGATACAAGCTTTGAATACAATTGAATTAAAGTTGAGTTGATGTAGCAGCAGACAAAAATAGTTTTGTTTTCTCAAACCTTCGCAATTACAATTAATAAATATTTCAGATTGGCAGAAGATCTTATCACACAACTTAGAAATGGATACAGAAATAGCTTGATAGATGCGATAGAAGAGAGACAGAGAGAGAAAGAGAGAGAGAGAGAGAGAGAGAGAGAGAGAAAGAGAGAGAGAGAGAGAGAGATAGAGAGAGAGATGCGGGGGGGGGGGGGTCGTGTGAGGAATGGCAAATGATGGTTTATTTTTATATGTTTATATTATATATTGATTCTCATATTTTTATCATAAATAATGTAAGTGGTAATTTTTGCGCCATAACCAGTATAACCTAAATCTTGCAAAGGAGCTAAATTTTCGCTAGATTTTTGGGCTTCAAACATACAGTTGCTTTCGGCGACGCAACAAGTATAATTATATTAGAAATTTTTTATCTCACTACTAGGTGAATTACTTGTTGATCTGTGTATTGATATACCATCCAACATTTACCTCATGATTGAACGCAATGCCTAATCCAAGGAATAAATACTATAACTCACTGTTTCTTTATCAACACATTATTTTGCCTTTGAAGTGAACTTATATATTGATTTTTGAGAAATAGTTCATTTATTATAAAGATAATTCTCAAAATGTACGAATTCCTTGAATCACGTAGATGTGTTTTCATACCCCGATATTCAAAATCGGTTTAGTTTTGCCCCTAACACCAGTAAAGCAATACTCTGTATGAAACAATCTCATTTTTAGTTAGTGGAAATTGGTAAGCGAGGACTAAAAATACAAAATGTTTAATATCTCCGTCGCTCGTGCACGGATTTAGACAATCTATAGCTCGTTAGAAAGGTATTTTTACAAGCTTCTGTGGGACAATATTGTACTGTTCGAAAGTTATTTGCAAAAAACCTGCTGTGTTTTGACAAAATCGCCCATATCTCAGAAAGTAAACAACATATCGAAAATCAAAAATAATAGTGTCAAATGGCAACGTTAGGCCTTTCATTTGAAACTAATTTCATTAAGATCGGTTCAGCCATTGCTGAGATAATTACATGACATTTTGTACATACATACATACACACATACACACACACATACAGACATTGTCTCAATTTGTCGAGCTGAGTCGATTGGTATATGAGACTCAGCCCTCCGGGCCTCGGGAAAAGTTTTGAAAGTTTGAGCGAATCCTATACATTTCTTTTGTAAGAAATGTAAAACAGCGAAGCAAACAACAAATTATATACAGCAACGTCCCATTCAGAAGGAAGGACGTATGCGAATCATCGTAAGGGTTTTCGATGACAAATGTCCCCTCATAAGGAAGGAAGGATGCACTTTCGACCAACGATGGAACACCGTGAGTGGTCTATGTAGAACTAAGCACTAACATAGATTAAGTACTAATACTACAATAAGGGTTAGGAATTTCTGTAAACTAAACTACTATTTACAATTTATGTACAATTTCCATTGAACATGGAATAAATACTCGCGTAATCGCGGTTACTTTGTCGTTTGGTCTTATTGTGTCGTTGACTCTAACAAAGTTCGGCCCATTCATGGTGTTTTCGTGAGTTCAACTCTTCGTCACTTTCAAGAAGCTTATTCATAGCTGGCAATCTAATTCGGTTTAGGCTCAAACTTGGTGCACTCAGTAGCAGGTCCATTAAAGGACTTTCCTGTACGAGTTCAAGTTTGTCCGTAATGACCCTCGAAGGTGTTTTCTTGCTCGTCGTAATCTGTGGTCACTCCTTACAGAGGTTCATAGCTTGAATTTGTTCCACTCAATGGCTTAGACGAGAAGAAGGCATCTTCTTCAGCCTATTCGCAAAGTAGACTCCAAATCGCTTTCCCGACAAATCTTCCAGTTCGTAGGTGTTGGAACCAAGGATTTTCCGAACCACTGTGGGTTCGTACTTCGGAGCTAGCTTCTTACAGAACCCTTTCCCTTAGTCAGAAAGGTCAAAGGTCTGTTTCAGTACCTTCTCCCCGACACCGTATGTAGCACACTGAGCATTGGACCGAAGGTTGTAGGTTTTGGCATGCCGCTTATAAGCTGCCGTTAGGTTGCCCCTAATCTCCTCGAACAACTTTTTCCTCCTATCGGCCACCGCATTGCTGTCTTCTTCGCTCGACTGGTAGCTGTCCCGTACCCAGCTGTACTCTCTGCCGTCGGAGATTTTGTTTCGACCAAACACGACGAAGTACGGATTGTACTTGGTGGAATCATGCACCGCGTTTCTTATTGCATTCGCGATCTCTTGGATGTCGTCTGCCCAATGGCTGTGATCCTTCTTCAGCGTTGCTCGGATGGTCGTGGTAATCACTCGATTCACTCTTTCGGTGTTATTGACCTGTGGGTGGCAGGCTGGTGTTAACCAGTGCGGCACGTGGTAAGTTTCTAATAAGTTTTTGAACGCTTTGGACACGAACTGATACCCGTTGTCAGTCAGGATGATTTCCGGGACCCCAAATAATCGGAAGATCATATTCTCTACGAATTCTACCAATGAATGCGCCTTTGCTTCTCGGAACGGTTGGACTAGCACAAATTTGCTAAACACGTCGGTGGCAACAAGCAGACAAGTATTGCGATTCCTTCCCGAGGGTGGCAGTGGACCGATATAGTCGAGAGTTACGAATTGCCACGGATACTCGACGGGTTTTTGGCTTCCCATCGGAGGGGTGACGTTTACGTTTCCCGATTTGCTCATCTGACACCTCAGACATTCTCTGCAGAACTTGCGTACTTCCTCATTCATCTTGGGCCAATGGAAGTGCTTCTTCACGGCGGCCAAAGTTTTTTAGAAGCCAAAGTGTGCCTTATCGTGTTCCTTCTTTACAATTTCTTCTCGCTTGTCTTTTGGAGGATAGTATTTCCACGTGAACCGCGGGTCGCTCTGTCGGTTTTCCGTTCGCACATATCGGAAGACTTTCCCATCGACCAGTCGCATATCACTGTGCTTTGCGGGGTTATCCTTAATCTTCTCCAACAATTCCTCGTATTCCGGATCCGGCTGTAGAACCATAATGGACTCAAGTTCTATCGAACGCGATAAGCAATCGGTAAGAACGTTACTTTTTCCCTTCCGGTACTCGAGGTCGAAGTCGTACGCCTGGATTCGAAGAGCCCACCGAAGTAACTTCGCATTTCCCGTCTCTGTTCCTACGTTGAATAGCCATAGTAGACTTCGGGCATCAGTAACGACGCGAAATTTTGTCCCCTCCACATAATGGCGAAAGTGCTGAATGGCTGATAAGACGCCCAAACACTCTTTTTCGACCGCAGCGTATCTGCGCTGTGTCCGATTAAGCTTTTTGCTAAAATAGCTGATAATCCGTGTCTCACCATCCTGTTCTTGTACGAGGGCTGCACCTATCGCTCGGTCGGATGCATCCGACTCGATAGTGAATGGTTTCGTGAAGTCCGGGTTGCTCAGGATTGGCGCCGATGTTAACACGGACTTCAGCTCATTAAAGCCTTCTTCTGCTTCTTTTGTCCACGAGAATCGTTAGTGCTCTTTCGACAATAGATCAGTGATCGGGGCCGTGATCCTACTGTAGTCTCGGATGAATCGCTGATAGAACCCTGCTAAGCCCATCAATCTCCGGATGTCTTGCTGTGTTTTTGGTCGAGCATAATCCAAAATCGGCTGGATGCGAGAGTTATCTATAGCCACTCCGTTCTCGTTTGGCAGGAACCCTAAATACATGACCTGTTTCCGGCAAAATCGAGATTTGTCCAACGAGATCGTTAGTCCTGCTTTCCGAAGTCTCTCTGCCACTATCTTCAATAGCCTAAGGTGCTCCTCGAACGTTTCCGCTGCATTCACAATGTCGTCCAGGTAAACAACAACTTTCGGCTCTAAGTCAAAGCCGATCGCCTTTGCCATCAACCGCGACATGGTGAATGGAGCGTTCATTAGGCCGAACGGTAGAACCTTAAAGCGAAAAATTCCCTCTGCTGTGCGAAATGCTGTCAAATTCCGACTTTCCTCTTTCAGTGGTATCTGAAAGTAGGCGTCTTTAAGATCAATCACCGAGAAAAATTTGGCTCTACCCAATCGACGAAATATGTCCTCCATATTTCTCATTGGGTAGGAATCTTTAATAGTTAACTTATTAATCTTTCTCGAATCTAAGCATACTCGCACTTTCCCGTTTTTCTTGAGAACAGGTACGAGAGGGTTTGTCCATTCGGAGTAACACTCTTCGATCGCGTCAAGCTTCTTAAAGCGCCCCACTTCTGCGTTAATGGCTTCTTGTATGTACGGTGAGCATTTGTACCTGGGTGGATTCCGCGCAATTGCTCCCTCCTTCAACGTGATCTCATGTTGCATGAGGTGCGTTCTCCCTAGCTTTCCAGCACCTGTTAGCTCGAACGACTTGATCACTTCTGTAAGCTGCTTGCGCTGTTCCGCCGTTAACGTTCAGTTTCGATTGCTTCGGGGTCCGGTGTCGACTCCGTTGGACCTTCGTAGACTGGAATGTCTAGAGTTTCGTCATCTTTCGACTCTTCTGCGATTGCCGGAACTCTAGATGGCTCTATGGTGAAACAAAGATGCTCACTTTTTTGCTCTTTTACCGTTTGAATTTCCTCGGGCCCCTTTCCCAAATCAATCATAGGCTTGATTTTGAAAGCTTCCCAGAAATCCGCACCTAGAATTAACTCCCTAGAAATTTCGGGTACTACAATCGTCGGACTTACCTTAGTGACGTTCTTGTATGTATAAGGAATGTATAGGCAACCGAAACATTTATAATTGGTACCATCTGCTGTTGATACTCGAATCGAGGCAGGTTGTAATTTCAACCCATATTTAGCCACCACGTCCAACAAATTCATAACGCTAATCCCCGCCCCCGAGTTTAATAACGCTTCAAACTCCGACTCAAAAAGATGGGTGGGTAATGTCTGCGCCATAACCGGAGAGATGTAGAATACATAAGGAACACGTTCTTCAAATATGTTGATACTCATTGGAATTTTCGGACAAAAGGTGATTTGGGCGAGGAATACTTCAAATTATTCTTTACAAAAATGATGGTGGTCTTGAAAAGGACCGTTTTTGTTGGCGTTGTTGGCCTTGGTGAGGGAGATGGCTAACGATGAAATGAATTGTTAGCATGAGGAAGTCGCATAGTACTGGCCAATGGCAGAACAGATAATAATTGATTCCTGAAAATCATTTTTTCTTTATTCACGTAAATTATACATATTTACAAATCTAATAGAAGATTCGTGGTTATATTAGTGCGAACATTGTGTAATTTGGTTAAGTACAATGAAAGTTACAAACTTTCCAAACTCGACCTTCTGTTCCTTCCGAAATATTGAAATGGGGTGTCTATATTAAACCGTTAGTCGTGGTCACAATAAAAAAAGATGGGTGGGTAATGTCTGTGACATAACCGGAGCGTCGTGACTTCAATTCGAGACGTTAGTTTAAATCTAATAATATTCAACAGAATCACACTTGAATGGGAAATTTTCAAATAATTCTCTATGGTAATAATGGTGGTTCTGAAAAGAACCTTTGGTTTCGGCGTTGGTGTTGATGGTGATGCGCTGGATCGTTGGGTATATTTGGCATGATAGTTACGTGCCTGGCGAACTGTTTTGTGGCCTCGAACAAAACTGGCTTCTTCGGGAACCATTACGGCTGAACTTTATAAGCTTAGCTCGACTTTGAAATCCTGCGCAATCTCACGAATCAGACGCTGGTAGGGCCATTTTGTTTGCTACTAGCACGGAGCTGCACAAAAAAATCATTTAATGCAGTTAGTTCACGGAGGCTGCCAAAAAGCTTAAACACATGCAATTGAAGCAATACTGATCACTAGAGGGATGGTGAGGAAACACGCACATTCGTTTTGATTATACTGATAATAGCAGCAGAAAGGAATGGAAAAGCAGTGCACGAAACGAGCGAGAGGATAATTTAAATTTTTGTTCCGTGTGCAAGCTACTTCTTTCCACACAACGTATTATGTTGCTTGTTGGAAATTTTTTACACACCTTAAAATGAAAGTTTCAGTTTAACTCTCACCAGAACACAATTGATTGGTCCTGAAAAGAACCGTTGCTTTTATTGTAATTTACGCCCACTCCCAGCGGACACTGTGATCCAGTTCGATTTCTTTTGCGTGAAAGTTACGCACTTGGCGCACTATTTTGTATCCTCAAACAAACCGACCAAGTAGGCATCACTGGCGTCATTACGGTTGAGTTTTGTAAGCGTAGCTCGACTTTGAAGTAATACACAACCTCACGAACCAGACGCTGGAATGTTAGACAGCGAATTAGTTGCTCCGTTGCCCTTTAGTTGGGGCGAAATACTGACATGGCGACAGTTCCTGACCGGTAGTTGGTTGCGATGGGCCACCAGTAGCTGGGGCACTTTTTCGGACCGTCATCATTGCCAACTGCTTTCCCCGGTGGACTGGCTGCTTGCTAGTGCTTGAACGAATACGAATGATGAGAAAAACTGACCGACCAATATTCATATATGAACACACGAGAAAGCACTACTATCGCTCTCTCGCTCGTTTTCGTGCCATTCCTGTGCCTTTCCTTTCCATGCGGCTACCAATACTAGCATAACCAAAACGAATATTCTGTCCTTCCATCGCCTTCAATCTAGTGGCCAGTGCTAGCAAACTTGCATGTTCTGTTTTTCAATAACAACATTCCAACAATATTTTCAAAGAATGTTGCAGATTTGAAAAGAAGGAAGGAAAAGATTTTCACAAATTTAAATTCTTTTGTGTTATTTGTTAGCGCTGATAAAGGCTATTTAGTTTGCTACTAGCAAGGAGCTGCACAAACAGATCGATTTATGCAGTTAATCAACGGAGGCTGCCAAAAAGTTCGAATAAAAGCATGCGACTAGTGTACTTTGCACGTTCTATATTTTATCAATACTAGAGAGGATCGATAAAATAATTCAAAGTGTAATAACAACATGCAATTGTGGCAACACTGGCCATGGGATGGTGGGGGAATACGCACATTCGTTTTGGTTATGATGGTATTAGCAGCAGAAAGGAATGGAAAAGCAGTACACGAAAACGAGCGAGAGAGGATAATTTAAATTCTCTTTCTTTCCACACATCGTATTTCTTACATTGGTTTCTGAAAATTATTTTTTATACACCTTAAAATGGAAATTTCAGTTTAACTCTTATTAGAACACAATTAATTGGTCCTGAAAAGAACCGCTTATTGTTTTATTGCGGAACCATAATTTAGCGCACTCCCCGCGGATACGGTGAGCCAGTTTGTTGTATTTGGTATGAAAGTTACGCGCTTGGCTCACTGATCTGCATCCTCGAACAAACCGACCAAATAGGCAACGATGGCTTCTCGGGGCATCATTACGACTGAGCTTTGTAAGCGTAGCTCGACTTTGCAGTCTTGTACAATCTCACGACCCAAACGCTGGAAAGATAGCCTACAGATTAGTTGCTCCTTTGCCCTTTAGTTGGGGCGAAATTCTTGCAGGGCGACAGCTCCTGATCGGTAGTTGGTTGCGATGGGCCACCAGTAGCTGGGGCAGTTTTTCGGATCGTCGTCGTTGCCAACTATAACTGCTTTCCTTCGGTGAACTTTTGTACTGGCTGCTTGCTAGTACATGAACGAATGATGAGAAAAACCGACCGACCAATTTTTATATGCCTTTCCTTTCCGTTTGGCTACCAATACTACCATAACCAAAACGAATATTCTGTCTTTTCATCGCCTTCAATTCGTGGCCAGTGCTAGCAAACTTGCATGTTCAGATTTTTAATAATAACATTCCAACAAATTCTTTTATCTTATTTGTTAGCGCTGATAAAGGCTATTTAGTTTGCTACTAGCAAGGAGCTGCACAAACAAATCGATTTATGCAGGTAATCAACGGAGGCTGCCAAAAAGTTCGAATAAAAGCATGCGACTAGTGTACTTTGCACGTTCTATATTCTATCAATACTAGAGAGGATCGATAAAAACTAGGAGTGGGTAATGTCCGGGACATAACCGCGGTGTTGACGTAGGACTGAACTAGGGCATATCATATGACATTCATGGATAATTTGAACCAATGCACTTTTTGAATGAATGTTTACTGGAAATTTCATGTCGAATGAGATTGCCACATTCACTGATTTTCTAGGACTTGAAAAAACCTACGGGTTTGTAGATTAATTTAATAAACATTTGCTTACATGAATCACTGGTACATGTACAGAAGAATTGACAGGCGCAAACTCAATCCAAGTTATTAAATGGAACTTTCTAATTCAATTCTTTCTCCATTATGTTTTCATCCTAATAAGAACGGTTTTCAGATAACTATTTTTGGTGATACCAGACGAGAATCATTTCTAACGATTCGAACCTTGCCCGAATTTGCTTCTGCTACGTACATACACGAACATTCCCCTTTCGCAGCTCACATCGAATGAGCATTGTATATCGCAATGCGATCTCTTTTATGAACTTCTTAGTGCAGATGGAAGTCCATCCTTTTGTGCAACAAATGGAAATATTTTCATCATTCTTTTTGGTGTGGCTTTCGCTTAGTAGCAGGGTTGCCACATTCACTAATGTTCTTGAAAGATTTGCAAAAACCTACGGGTTTGTAGATTAATTCGATAAACATTGGTTTATGTGTCACTGATAAAGTACAGCAGACTTGACAGGCGCAAAATCAGTCCAAGTTATTAAATGGAACTTTCTAATTCAATTCTTTCTCCATTATGTTTTCATCCTAAAAAGAACGGTTTGCAGATAACTATTTTTGGTGATACCAAACGAGAATCCTTTCTAACGATTCGAACTTTGTCCGAATCCGCTTCTGCTGCGTACATACACGAACATTCCCCTTTCGCAGCTCACATCGAATGAGCATTGTATATCGCAATGCGATCTCTTTTATAAACTTCTTAGTGCAGATGGAAGTCCATCCTTTTGTGCGACAAATGGAAATATTTTCATCATTCTTTTTGGTGTGGCTTTCGCTTAGTAGCAGAGTTGCCACAATCACTAATGTTCTTGAAAGATTTGCAAAAACCACCAATCAAAGCAGGCTAATTAATGCTTTTACAAAATCTATCAAAATTTACGATAAAATCTACGGAATCTACTACACAATTGTTTTGATTATTTCCCAACGAATCGCGCAAAAATCTGTTTGTTCCGTACAGCACAGCGCAAATAATTGACGTTGGAAAACAAATCGGCAACTTCAGCTGCCAAACACTTAGACACGATCGAAGCATTTTTCCGTCTATGTCACTTTTCTGACTCAAATTTTTGTAGGTATTTTCTTGCTTCCGTCCAATTGGTCAGTTTATTAGTTTTATCGTACATTTTTCGGATATTATTATAGAAAATAACTAACCCGATAAGAGGGAAGTTATTTTCCAAAGCACGAAATGGAAATTTCAATTGTAATTCTTCTGAGAACGATTTTGTGGTCCTAATAAGAACCGTTTGTTGTGAATATTATTTCCCCGTTTCCCGCTCGGCATGATGATTATTCGCTTGGTATGGATAGCGCACAGATTGGTATCTTCCAACAAACTAACCAGGCAGGCCTCGCTGGCCGTTTGTTGTGAATATTATTTCGCCCTTTCCCGCTCGGCATGATGATTATTCGCTTGGTATGGATAGCGCACAGATTGGTATCTTCCAGCAAACTAACCAGGCAGGCCTCGCTGGCTTCTTAGAGGGCCATTACGGCTGAGCTCCGGAAGAGATCGGTTTTGAAATGCTGTGCAATCTCACGGACCAGGCACTAGAAGAGCAGCTTGCGAATTAGTAACTCTGTCCACTTCTGAGAGCGATGAATTTCACGCAGGGCGACGACAGTTCTTGGTTGGCAGCGATAAGGCAGTAGCTGATTTGGTTGGTAGTCCAAATGCAGCTTCTCGTTGAGTAGCACACGTACGTGTGTTCTGCTCTGTGGCTTAGACACGTCTGGCTTTAAGAAAAACTGTGACACCCATATTTATAGGTTCTAGCATTAATGTTGATTCGCATTAAAAGTAGTTTTTGAACTTTTTAAACAAGTTTTACATAGCAAACAAGGTATCAATAGCAGGCGTTGAACGTTTGCCTTTCGATTTATGGAACAATGTTAGTAATTCCTTTAGTAGGAGAAAAGTTATTAAGGTTCAAAGTGTACGTAACGCATCCGTTTTGAAAATTTTGAAATGACACCCAGTATAGTAAAGAAAGTCGTAAGTCCTACGTCAATAATTCAAAGTGTAATAACAACATGCAATTGTGGCAACACTGGCCATGGGATGGTGGGGGAATACGCACATTTGTTTTGGTTATGATGGTATTAGCAACAGAAAGGAATGGAAAAGCAGTGCACGAAAACGAGCGAGAGAGGATAATTTACATTCTCTTTCTTTCCACATATCGTATTTCTTAGCCAGTTTGTTGTATTTGGTATGAAAGTTACGCGCTTGGCGCACTGTTTTGTATCCTCGAACAAACCGATCAAGTAGGCATTGCTGACTTCTTGGGGCATCATTACGGCTGAGCTTTGTAAGCGTAGCTCGACTTTGCAGTTCTGTACAATCTCACGAACCAGACACTGGAAGGATCGCCTGCAGATTAGTTGCCTCGTTGACCTTTAATTGCGGCTAATTTCTGGCAGGGCGGCAGTTCCTGGTCGGTAGTTGGTAGCGATGGGGCTTCTTAACGCAACCAGTAGCTGGGGCACTTCTGCGAACGGCGATAATTGCCAACTGCTTTCCCTCTGGCGGACTTCTAAGCTGACTTGACTGCTTGCTAGTACGATTGTGAACGAATGATGAGAAAAATCGACCGACCGATATTTATATAATCGCTCTAATATGCACTACAATCGCTTTCTCGCTCGTTCTCGTGCCGTGCATGAGCCTTTCCTTTCCGTCCGGCTTCTAATGGCCTAACCAAAGGAATATGCCGTCTTTCCCCCACCAACTGCTTTCGTCAAGAAACCCAATACGAATAATCATAGGAACAAACATGTAGTGGACCTATATATAAACTTTTCATTATTTTATGGTGGACCATATTTGTCAATATGGTCCACCATATTGACGGCTTTGTGTGGGATGGGCTGAAAATTTTCACTTTTCCGAGTCGTTTGCGAAAGTTTTTTCAAAACACAATTTTTTGTTATTAGTGCATTTAATACTGCATAGAGGAACATATTTTCAACAAATTGGCCTAAAAATCAAATCATTCTGTTAAGTATGATAAAAGTTATTACCGTTCAAAATCAGACGCGGCGCCGCAGCCGATATTTTGAAACAGGACCCCTATATTGAAAGCTTAAATGTATTCTACATTAAAATGTTGACTTTATTGTGGGGGCATTTGCCCACCGAAATTTTAATATGGTAAATCTGCGATAATGGATCATAATTCAGTTGTTTGGGAATCTCTTTTCCAGATGGGATGCTCAGATTCCCAGTTTCACACCCCCCTATTCGTTTCCCTGAGACTCTTGACCAGTTATGAACCCTCCTGATCTCGAACAACGTTCGCAAGTCCGCGTTGTCCTCCCAAGATTTCCACAACCATAACAGAAAACTATCTTCGGCTTAGTACATTGTCTCCATCCGTGACCTTCTCCTTGGAAGTTCCAGCATTTCAACACTGGTTGGTCCTGCATCGCTCGACCAGCTTGTTGTGTATCATTTTTCTGTCTGCTACTATTTGGTCTCGTGATCGTTGATGGCCTATCGTTGTTCGCTCTTCCTCTGATCGCGTTCACCGATGCTGAATGGTCGCTACAGTAATCGCTTTCTTCTGCTTCGATTTGATTAATTGAGCGGCGGGTCGGTCCATCCATGGGTTGTTGTTGCAAGTGGGGATCTGCTGCATCGATGCGATAGTTCAAACAGATCAAGTGTTGGAGATCGTTCACTTCCACTATCGAAATTTTTGATCGGAATCACTTCAAACTTTCTTCTTTTAGAAAGTGGTTGGGACAACATACGGTTGAGCTTTTTAATCTCGGTAACGAAAGCAATGAATGGTTCTCCTCTTTGTTGCTTCCGTTCCTGAATTTTTGACCGTATCCTTGGTCTTTGTTGGGATTTCCAAACCGATATATGATATGGGTTTCGAACACCTCCCACGATACAAAATCGTCTACGTAGGTGAAAAACCAATCCGACGCGGCTTCTTCCAACAGGATGTGGGTGTCTCTCAATAGAGTCTGCTGCGATACTCCCTCTCGTTCAGCGAGTTTCTTGGTCTTGTACAAGAAGTTCTCAACTGGCATTGACCTTGATTCTCCGGTGAAGCGTACTTTCCACTTTTCGACTCGCTCATAGCCCTCATGTTGTCCTCGGTGGTAGTATGGTCTTCCTCCAACTTGTGCTCGTTTGCTGGAATATCTGGGCGTTGGGTATCGTCCGCAACTGACGCTTGATTCCTCTGTACTGTCCAACTCGTCCTCTTGAGTGTTGCTGAACCCGTTTTTGTATCCGCGTGAGCTTCGACTTTCGTGCTCGCTCGAATCTGTGTCCCGGTATCGTCCCGAAAAGCTGACTGTTTGGTATGGTAGAGATGTTGCTGACTGCTGGTTGTTTCGTTTCGCTCTAACGTCCCGTCGTGAGTTCTCAGCCGTTCTTTCTGGTCTCAGAAACCTATGTGACGTGTCCCCCTGGATTTTGTTAGATATACAGCCCACCAATTCAGCTAACTGATTCTTCATCTCCTCCCATTCCACGCTGGATACCATGACATTTTCATCCGAGTTTTGCTGTTGCTTGGGGATGGCTCCTTTCGACGAATTTGGAGTAAGCTTTCCCTTGCATGCCCGTATTTCCTTCGGCCCCTTGAATAATGCTGCTAATATGCTCTTTTTACGGTGACAACGGTGGACCAAATTGGAAATCCTGCATTACTTTTTCAATCTTCCTCGTTAATTCCCTTCTTACCATCTTTTCTTCTTCATTAGAAGCCATGCATCTCTTTACCCTGTACCAATAATGTAACACTCTCGATTCCAATTTTGGCTCCACTTTCCTCTCCAATGCTTTCCGTAAGTCTCCGATTCGTCCCTCAATGTGGAGAGCTTCATCGGTAAAATTAAAAAACGACCGAAAATTCCGACCCTCAGTTTTATCCGTTCTAAATAAATTCCTTAGCAGTCTCTGCTTCCCAGTCAAATCCAGATTGAACACATTTTGTGGTTGATTGCGGATCATCAATTCGTAATCAACCTCTTCCTGTGTAAGATCTTCCGCATGTGGGAATAATCGGTTCATTTTGTGTGTATGTTTATAGTTATAAGATGTTATAGTAATTGAGAATAGTAATTGAGAATTGATGTGTTTGTACCAATTAAATAGTAGTTGCCAATAGGCTATGTGTCTTATATGGCACAATTAGATAATAAATAACATGCAATTATATGTACCAACAAACTAACGAATAAATGTAAATATGAATATAAACTGCTAGATATATATATATATATATATATATATATATATATATATATATATATATATATATATATATATATATATATATATATATATATATATATATATATATATATATATATATATATATATATATATATATATATATATATATATATATATATATATATATATATATATATATATATATATATATATATATATATATATATATATATATATATATATATATATATATATATATATACATATATATAAATATATATATATATATATATATATATATATATATATATATATATATATATATATATATATATATATATATATATATATATATATATATATATATATATATATATATATATATATATATATATATATGAATAAATAAATAAATAACAGATAAAGACAAAGTTAGGAAAAAATATATGAATATAAACGAAAATGTTGAAAATGTTGGAGTTTTATTCCGGAAGTATGATTGAAAAATGTTCCTTTTCTTGGAACCGAATAGAAGGTTTTGAAACCGTAGTTCGTCTCAGAAAATTTTAAGAAAATCAAATTTTGTTGGGATGGAAAGTGCCAAATGCTATTTGACTCGGAAAAAAATACAAAAAAGATTTGTCTTGTCGGTCCCCAAATTTAATTTGAGCGACAATGTAACAGGTTTCAACGAAACAGAAAAGCCTTGTATTGTTGGGCACCAATGTAACTGGCCAGCCGAACCGCTCCCCGCTGTTAAGTGGGTGATTTAAGCGCCACTCTCTAATTGAGAGACCACCCACCAGATGAAGGTTTGCCCGGTCTGAGACCTTTCAAGGGAAGGTTCTATTTATCCCTAATACGGGAAGGGAAGCGAGCTAGCTGACTCAAAACGTGTCCGATGTACTCGACCTAAAGACCTAAACTGGATTCAGGATGTCCGTACATTCAAAAACAATGTCCGTCGCCACGGGTTTTCTAATCACTGGCAAAGTACAAATCCCACCACAGACTAAGCCAATGACAGAATTGGGATTTGTCCCGGTTGTTCTCGGAGTCAACCTCCCCAGTAAACAGCAAACTACAAAAATTAATTAAACAAAAACCGACGACATGAAAGATATTTCACGCAAGGCAAATCTAATGCATTCTGGGTGCATCTAAAATGGAGAAAGCTTCATTCCGGGACACATTTGTATTGCTTCTAAACAAAGTTTATTTTGAGCTTTTACACATTTTATTCCTCCAATCCTAACACATACTTTGTTCATTCATCTAGGCCTAGTCTCCTTTCTTTTCCTTTCCCTTTCCCATTCTATATGTCCTACACAGTTTGTGATCATTGTGGCGTCTATTTTAAATGTGGAGAGGTCTTATGTACTCCTTACAGGCTATGTAGTGCCCAGACGACGGCTAGCATTTCCTTTTTGTTCGTCGCATAGTTTTCTTCTGTCCTGGAAAGAGTTCGAGAAATAAATGTAATTGGTCGTTTTCCATCGTGTAGTTGCTGAGACAATACGGCTCCTATTGCTTTATCTGATGCATCTGTAGTAAGGATGAATGGTTTTTCAAAATGTGGAAAGGCTAAAACATCATTAGAAGATAAAATGTCTCTAAGTAATTGGAATGCTTCCCGTGCCCCATCATCTAAATGGATTGGAAATGTTTTGGATTGATTTTTAGAAATTTGGCGGTGGCCATCCTCCCCTCTTAAGAGTTTTGTTAAGGGTTTTGCAACTTTTGCATAATCCTTGACAAAGCGTCTGTAATATCCGGAGAGTCCAAGAAAGGCTCACAAGTCCTTTAGATTTTTGGGTTCAGAGTATTTTTGAATACATTCAACTTTCTTCATGTTTAGTTTAAGACCAACCTTGGAAATCATAAACCCTGAAAATTCTACCTCTGTTTTAAAAAATTCTGATTTATCAGGTTGAATTTTAAAATTTGCTTTTCTTAATGTTTTCAAAATAATTTTAAAATTTTTCAAATGCTCGTCAAAAGTTTTACCAAAAATGACAATATCGTCAATGTAGACATGGCAAATTTTTCCAATATGTTCTCTTAGGATATCATCCATTGCTCTTTGAAATATTGCGGGGGCATTTTTCAATCCAAACGGCATTCTGACGAATTCATACTTTCCATTATTAACAGAGAAAGCGGTTTTTTCGATATCTTTATCTGCCATAGGGATTTGATGAAAGCCAGAAGCCAAATCCAGTGTTGTGAAATATTTATTTGCACCAAGATTTGCTAGAACTGTGGAAGTATCGGGGATGGGATATCTGTCGCTAATTGTTTTCGCGTTTAATTTCCTGTAGTCAATTACCATTCTGTATTTCTTTTCGTTAGAAGCGTCTAATTTTTTTGGTACGATCCAAACAGGGGAATTGTAATGTGAGCGAGATGGTTTAATAATTCCATCTTTTAATAATTTTTCTAATTGACTATTGACTTCAGGTTTTAATGCTTGTGGGTATGGATAAGATTTGCTATAGACAGGGTTTTCGTCAGTCGTGCGTATGTCAGCTTTAATTTTTGTAGTGTATGGTATTTTTTTTATCGGGGGGTTGAAATAAGTCTTGAAATTTTTTTAGGAGTTTGTTAAGTTCAATCTTCTGTTTTTCTTCCAAATGATTATCGCGAATATTGATTTTGTTCACTTCTTGAAGTTTATATTGAAGTAATGGGATCGTATATTTATTTTTGATTATAAATTTTTCATTGTAGGTGTCAATTACTGCTTCTAGTTCCTTTAACGTATCATGTCCTATTATAGCATCAAATGACCTTAGTTCCTTCAAATGAAGGAATTTCACTAAGATATCTGAAAAAGGTTTAAAAAGTTTTCCTTGTGAAAATTTTTCGATTTTTATATCTCCGCCGACGGAAGACACAAAAAATGATTTTTGTATATTGTGAGAAATGTTTGCATATTTAGGATGTATATAATTTTTATTTGATCCTGTGTCGATCAATATTTTTAATGGTTCCTTGGAATTACCATAATATAAAAAAATATGGTAATGTGGAGTGTATTCTAAAAAATTCAATTCGGCATTTTCAGGTTCTGATTCTGGTTGGCCTTGTTGTTGAGCTTCTATTGTACGCATATAGCGTTCATATGATGTTGTTTTTTCTTCATCATCCGTTGGGTAGTAGTCTAATTGTTCAGTAATTTCTAAGTCTTGTTGGGGATCCTCGTATTGGCCAGTTTCAGCATTAAATAGTTGCTGTCTTTTTAATGGGGGTTTATTTTGGAAAGAATGTTGTGGTCTATTGCCATAATTCACTTGATTCGTTCTAATGGATGGGTTCACTTCCATTGGCTCAGGTGGTGGAAGTCTGAAAGGGTTTCTAAATAATAACTGTGGTTGTCTAAAAGGCTGTTGTGAGAAAGTGTTTGGATGTTGGAAGGGCCTAAAATTTTTGAATTGCTTTGGTGGCATTGGCCGGAATGGCATTCTTGGTTGTTGTGTTTTGAAGTGTTGTCTTGGTGGGGTAGGTGGAGGAAGCGGAATTAAATTTCTAGGAGCAGCTGGAGGTTCCAGGTGCTTAAAGGGTTTAGTTAGCATTTTTCTACATTCCATGTTTTGGAAAGCGATGCAGTAGCTGTATGCTCCCGTCAAAGATGTAGGTTCATAATTCCGTATAAACTTACAAATTTCTCCATCAAGACCTCTAATAAATACATCAATTGCTTTTTTATTATAAGTCTCAATAAGGGCTTTTGAAGCTTCGGAGTGTGAATATCTTTCGTGGGTTTTTATTTGGTTTGCAATTAAAGAAAGAAGCCTGTTTACTTTATCGTAATAAATTTCTAACGACTTTCCTCCTTGTTGGACACTCATTAATTGGTAATCTAGTGTTTCTAAATCGCGTTTTTCACCGTAATATGTTATTAGAGTTTTCTTAATGCATAACCAATTAATTCCGACATTTGATGTAACCAAGACATCATTTGCCTCTCCTCTAATTTTCCTGCGTATTGTTTTACAAACCATGTGGAATTTATTTTTGTATTCTACCGCATGTTCGGAATTAGTTTGATATAATTGAACTAAACTATCAACATCGTTTAGCCAACTATTTAATTCACTTGGGTCGCCTGTGAAGCACGGCAAATCCCTTACCAAATCTGGGATTTTTTCAAAGGATTCGGGATTCACGTGTGATCCATCTGCTTTTGTTAAAAATAGTGGGGGATCACTATAATCTGGTCCTGGCAAAGGTGTAGCAGCGGCTTCGAGAGCGGTGATTCTATTTAATATTTCTTGCACTTGTGGATTCTGTGCCGTTTTGTTGATTTAAGTTTTGACTTAGGTTTATGATTTAATTATTATGTAGAGCACTGACTTATTAACTACGCGGATATGTTTCACTTTCCGAAATTAGTATGTTTAATTCACTTTATTCTTTTTTAATCAATTGTTCTTTTCACTTGTATTTATTGTATATCTGATATTCTAAATATTATTACTTACAATTTTAATCCGAACATCTCGTGGGTATGCCACAAGACTGCGGGATACGTGATGTCCAGTACTGTAAACTCTTACGTTCAGAATCGTGGAACACTCGGAGCGCTTGTTTGGGGGTTGTATCGAATCCTATTATCTCCTTAGCTCGACCAATTGCCGGGTGAAATTGAAATCTGGTCGAGGCAGAACCAGCAGTGTGTCTTTTCTCCTTCTCAGCACGTCCTGAAGTCTCCCTTTTGCCAGTAGTGAGTTCCTAGCTACTCTGGCTACTTAGGTTCTGGAACAGTGCGGCTGCTTTTGCGATCCGGATGGATTTCTCTACAGGTGCAGATGTGATAACTTCTAACGGTTTCACTATATGGTGCGTTCTTTTTTTTCTTCCAAACAATCACCTTACTTTAACGTTGTGATATTATTTGGTGGTTTCTCTTTGCACTTTCACTTTTACTATAGATTAATTTCACACTACTGGTCCCTATTAGGGCGCCAGTTAATACTTTCCCTTTAGGGAAGCTGAAAAAATATATCTTTTGGGAGCTGAAGGCTCCTTCTTGGTTCACTTTTATTCTCGAACTGAATTACAATTTTGAGTTCGATTGCGTTTTTTTGCGATTGCGTCCAGCGACACTAACCTGAGTTCATATAGCAGCTAGATTAGAAATTAGCCATTAATCACTTTTTATTTTATTTATTTGAATATTCCGAACACAAATTTGACGCGTGTAAAATTTGCACAACTTTTCTCGGCCATCGTCTACTTCGATCCGCTTTTTTCGAAATGAATCTTTCAAGAACAAACCTAATTTATATAAATTCATTGTTGGGAGAAACAGCCAAAAACTGCTTTCAAGAAACTTCTACTAACGCAAAGATATATATCGTTTGTACAAACATATAGATAAATAGTACCCTTAATTAAGTTACTCAAATTCAAACAAGGTTGCGAAACATTTTTTTTAAATGTTGAATTAAAAATGTTTCTAGAAAAGTGTAGGTGCTAGCCGATTTATAAATATAATCAAACTTCAAGAAACTCATTTCAACAAATTCTGCAATGAATGCTTAAAGGTGAAAATTTTTCCAAAGTTATGCCATACCTGCTTGAATTAGTAGTACTAGGTCCCTAACAGCCATTCAAAGTCTCTTTGGCCACATTGGCCACTATCATCAGTTCCGGAAGCCCCGGAGGAAGTATCCCAATTCAGAATAGCAGTCACATCGGTTTCTCAAAGATGGCTTGACCGTTTTAACCAACCTTAGTCACAAATGAAAGATATGTTATCCCCGTACATGACTATGAAATTTTATCCCGATCCGACTTCCGGTTCCGGAGTTATGGGATGTGGCGTGCGGTTACGAAGCATCAAATCAATATTCCGATGAAAGCAAAAATGGTAAAAATTTAGCTAAAATGTCTCTCAAAAAACTTAAATTTGCAGTTCTAGGTCACTGACGGCCAACCAAACTTACGTTAACTACAGCTTGCCGACAGAGACAAAACAACGCAAAATCCGAAAGTGTAATAGTGGAGCAATACTAAACTCCTAGATGTTTCCAGTTAGTCTCTCCAAGCTGTGGAGGAGTATCATCGGCCAATAGACAAAATATGGTAGCAAAACCCAAGCTTACTTAAAAGAAAATGACTCATGCGAGGTAGGACGGTAGGGTAAACAACACTGCTTAAGATTAAACACTTTGCTCATAGTAGAATCTTATATCTATTTCACAGTCTAAATCCTAAATTAGTCACTCTACTTGTGAAGGGTATTTTTCGGCTTATCAGTCGTGAATTAGACAGCGAAAACAACAATATTGTTTTTACTTCCAACGTTTCGATGAATGATCGTAAACAGCATGCAAAATTACATTCACTGTCTACTGCACCAACCTAGTATCAATAATCCCCTCGAACGTGTTTGCCATTCAGCTACTAGCAATGTTTACAATTTTCGCATTCGTGAACAGAATATGGCGATATTTCACCTACTTCGGCCAGCAATAAAAAAGCAAACATACGATGTAACATTGTTTGCTCTCCAACTTTTCCCGGCAAGACAGCATTGGATCTTATCTTTTCGCGGTATAATATGAGATGATATTTTCGCGCCTTATGTAAAACTGCCGAATAACTAATGGTTTCGTAAAAATTCACAAAAATGAGTAGATACACATCCTTAGAATGAAAATACTGCAATAATGAGGGGAAATAAATTCTATAATGTAATATATTAATGGTTTTTCTTGAACTTAATTCATCACGAGGTTCGAAGCAGCGAAATTATCACGCTTCCATACTGCATTGTCAGCAAATTCTCGCAATTTCTTGAAAGGTAAAAAGTTGGGTCCGTGCCTACTAAGGATGAAAAAGCTGTGCGATAAACTGCTTGTCGTGAGAATGAGCGAATATTTTAACCTCTGCACAGTGGTCCCAAATAGCAAAAAAGGGGGTTTTTTAGATTGCGTCAAAACGGTTGACTTTAGTAATATGGTATCTTTGAGAAAGTTTCTTGGAGTAGAACTCCCCTTCTTTCTGTCTTATCAGATTAATGATTAATCCCCCTAATAGTGAGTTACGAAATTTATTTTCTCCAATAATTCAGATAGACAAATACTTACTTCAGCAAAGTTGTAGAGAAACTCGTTACAAACATTTTACCCGAAGATTTCAACTCTCTGTCTTTTAAGGTTTTTGCGATATGGGACATTATTTGTAAAAAGCCCCATAAAAACAGTTTTTTCATCATAAGTTTTCTTCTAGATTTTTTTCCATTATATAAATGTTCTAGAACATTGTTTGGACTATTAAACTACATTACTTTTCCTAAGACGGAAACTTGCTATCGCTAGTATGTGTGGAGATATTCACGTTTTTTGATTGAAAATAGCTCGTTTTTTTCAATGCCGAAAACTTTTAAACGGGCAAACCACTTTGTAAACAAATTAAAGTACAAGAAAAGCACAACAAATGCTGGAAAAATCAGATCTCCCCAAGGCGGCTCTCTATGGAAATACTAGAGCCTAAGTTTGTCCATACTAGAGCTGTTCCGGCATTAAATATATCACCATATATTAAAGGCTTAAAGTCGTAATAATTAGCCTTTCTTACTTTTGTAAGCACGTCTTGAGTAAATACCCAAGCAACCAAAAGTTGATATAAAGGAACTATAAAAGCTTCTCGTTTTAAGTAATTTTGCAATACCTTTTATGTTCTAATAGCGGGTTAAGCAGTTCTATTAAAGTTTGAGCAGCTTGAAAGTTTGCTAAGAACTTTTTGTGAATTTTAAAGTGTGATTTTTAAGTATTATCCGAACTTGTGTTTGCTTGAGTCAAAAGTTACAGTTGTTCAAAAACTCAATGCATACGCCTGACACCGAAAACTGACAATTCCCTTGCGCCTACTTCATAACAATGGCGCAAGTGCATTCAAACGGCGAGTAATCAATTGCATTTGATGACGGAATGAGACAAACTTCAGCTCAAGTATTTCCATAGAGGGCCGCCTTGGGGAGATCTGATTTTTCCAGCATTTGCTGTGCTTTTCTTGTACTTTAATTTGTTTGCAAAGTGGTTTGCCCGTTTTTGCCCGTTTAAAAGTTATCGGCATTAGAAAAAGAGCTATTTTCAATCAAAAAATGTGAATATCTCCACACATACTAGCGATAGCAAGTTTCCGTCTACAGTAAAGTAATGCAGTTTAATAGTCCAAACAATGTTCTAGAACATTTATATAATGGAAAAAATCTAGAAGAAAACTTATGATGAAAAAACTGTTTTTAAGAGGCCTTTCGCAAATAATGTCCCATATCTCAAAAACCTTAAAAGACAGAGAGTTGAAGTCTTCGGGTAAAATGTTTGTAACGAGTTTCTCTGCAACTTTGCTGAAGTAAGTATTTGTCTATCTGAATTATTGAAGAAAATAAATTTCGTAACTCACTTTTAGGGAGATTAATCATCAATCCGATAAGACAGAAAGAAGGGGAGTTCTACTCCAAGGAACTTTCTCAAAGACACCATATTACTAAAGTCAACCGTTTTGACGCAATCTAAAAAACCCCCTTTTTTGCTCTTTGGGACCACTGTGCTCTGGCTACTAGAACAACACGTACCCTTCTAAATGAGAATCCAAATTTAACAGTGCTCCAGTCAGACAAAGACAACAAAATAGTAGTTATGACCACCGCAGACTACCAAACCAAGATGTCCCTTTAGCGACCCTTCAACATATCTCAAGATAGACAGTGATCCAACTTCAAAATTTCAAAAACAGAATATCAATCTAGTTCAAAGACTCAAACAACTAAAGCTCATAGACTATCGAACTGCAAACCAACTTACAACATACCGTCATCGGAGGTTACTTCACGCCAAAAATAGAACGTGTTCGGATTCGATCTATTATTAACCCCCAATTTAGGAGAAGAGTATTTTCATGCATGCAGGTATAACCACCAATACTAAGAAATAGGAAATGTAACATGAAATATTACTCAGTTTGAAATAAATCAGCTTTGTGAACGGTTCACTGTCAGCGAAATTAGAAGAACAGCGCTATCGATATAATAAAGGTGTTTCAATTGAAGGTGCTAACCATCGTGAATTTCAAGATTATTTTTTCGTTTAAATCCTATCGGATGTGGCCGGTCTTTGAAATATTTCTAAATTGAATTGCGTATATCATCCGGGTTTTTGTCGTAAGTTACGTCGGTTACTCGTTGTTGGTTGTCGTGGGGAAGCAAGTTCCGTGGTTGCCGCACATCGTGCCTGGAAGTTTTGCACTAAAACACAACTGGGTCCAACATAAATTTGGTGCCGTGACCAGAACAGTGCAGCCGAATAATTGAAATTTATGCCGGAAGTCGTTCCTACGATTGGAGAGATCGTTTTTAGCCTGCCGTGCCAGGAAGCCAAGCCACGCTTGGGCGCCATCGCTATTTGCCATTAGAGTATAATTTGAATACAAAGCCTAGTACAAACGGGCGTCAGGTAATTGTAATTCCAACGCTTCGTTCTGTAATCCCAGATGCCCTTTAGAATCCCATTTTCTTTTCGAGTATTAACCGCCATTTGAGGAATCCGGGTTCCGCGTGTACCATTTTGCCGTGTGAATCGTCCAACGGAGACCTGAATATTACCAGAAAGTTGATCCCGTGACATCATAAGCAGACGCCGTTTCCTGTAGTCAATCCCGATCCGAAGAGCCAAACCACGCTTGGGTGCCATCGCTACTTTCCCATTGAAGTATTATTTTAATACAAAGCCTAGAAGAAACAGGCGTCAGGTAATTATAATTCCAACGCCTGGTTTTGAAATACCAGATGCCCTTGAGATTTTTGTCTCTTTTCGAGTGTTCTCCGTCGTATGAGATGCTACCAGCTAAACCTTCGCCATTCAGCGAATAATTGAACATTGTGCCGCCAACTTGGTTCTGGACCATCATTTGAGTTACTAAGAAGATGCCCTTAATAGTCGCCACTCCCGCTCGTACTACCTGCGTCGCTTTGAATTGGAGTTAATTGCTATACAAAGCGTATTGTAATAGGCGTCAAGTAATTACAGGTCCAACGTCTTACACTGTACACCCAGGTGCCCTTTAGATGCCCATTATATCTTTTGAATGTTGCCATCGGATTCTGCTGTTATCATCAAACGTGCTGTGGATCGCAAAGAAAAAGCCAGTCATTGAAAGCTTATCGCGAATTGCAGAATCGTTAAATTGGATCCCTTTGCAATAGTTGGCAAGGAGCTGCAAGGAAATCGCGTCACCGAATTACATCAACAGGACAGGCTCGAGGTGGCACTGCGTTTGGAGGACATCAACGAAATTTGGCGAGAACTCGATGAGGTGCAATCTAGTTTGGAGCAAATGGAGACCAGCGAGGAAGGCATGGCTACTAACCATGAGATTCTCCTTCGAGAGGCAGTTTTTTAAAATAAAGGCTGGTCTTATTTCCAAATTAGCCACACCTACTATTCCTAATGATACGCAACTCCAAGGCCCTTTCCTTTGGGGTCCTTCCGCAATCAGGGGTTTAAAATTACCGTACATTTCGCTACCGGAATTCTCTGGAGATTATAAAGATTGGCGTGTGTTTTATGATACATTATGTGCGTTAATTCATACAAACCCCGATCTGCCTGACATTCAGAAGTTCCATTACTTAAGAGCTGCAGTGAAAGGGGAAGCAGCTCAGTTAATTGAATCCATTGATATCAGTGCTGCAGATTATCCGAGCACATGGGATACGCTGGTCAATCGATATTCAAATGAATATCTGATGAAGAAGACGCGTTTGCAAGCATTATGTGACATTCCTCGTATGGAAAGGGAGACCGCTGTCGATCTGCATATAATTGTCGATGTTTTCGAGAGGCATGTAATGGGTTTGAACTAAATGGGGGAGCCAACGGACGCAGCTATTCTTGAACATTTACTGTGCACGCGGCTTCACGACGACACACTTAAAGCTTGGGAGGATTATGCCTCAACCATTAATCAACCCACCAACAAAAATCTTGTCGACTTTTTGCATCGAAGAAATCGCGTCCTAGAATCGATTTCCGTGAATCACCAGCATGTTCCACCACACCCTGTTGTTTGTTCTCATGTATCTGCTTCAAGATCCGTTGCCCGTGGTAATCCTCCAAACTTCGCATCAAGTAGCTCTTCACTCAAATGCCACGCCTGTGAGCAACGTCACCCTCTGTTGAAATGTTTCAAATTTGGCAAAATGTCATCCTCTGATCGATTGAATGTTGTTAATGCTAAACGAATGCTTGAATTGTTTTCGTAGCACTCATTATGTCAGAGATTGCCCTTCTCAAGATAGCTGCCGCGTTTGTGGAAAGCGTCACCACACAATGATTCATCCGGGTTACGATGAAAATTACCCCCGACCCACACCTGACCCTAGATCTTCCAGATTTGAGCAACCAACTCGGGCCGCAGTGCACCTCACTCATTGCGATGATGAATCCGTTGAACCTGTCATTTCTGCCACGACTATCGTTTGCCAACCCGATTCCATAAGTTGCACACCGTTAAGAACTCGAGAGAAGAATGTTATTCTGCCCACTGCCATGGTTATTATCGTGGACTGCTATGGCAAAGAACACTTCGCACGAGCTATTCTAGATTGCGCCTCACAGGCCAGTTTAATAACGGAGCAAATGGCTCAACTTCTTTGACTGAAGCGAACCAAAATGAGTATGCTCGTAAATGTTGCAGGAGATCAACCAATGCTGGCAACAGAATCTGTGGCAACTCAGATCCGTTCCAGAAAGAAACACTTCACAAGTGACATTGAATTTATTGTTCTAAAAAAATCCAAAACTACCTGGTCAAAGCTTCCCTGTTGACCACTGGAACATCCCCGATGATTTGTTTTTAGCGGATCCCGGATTTAATAGAAGTAGTGGCATTGACTTGTTTATCAGCAACGAGCATTTTTTCACGTTTTTACGTCCGCTGGTAGAATCGAGCTTTCCAAGTCATTGCCATTATAGGTTGAAAGTATTTTCGGGTGACTCGTATCAGGTG
>NC_080670.1:103646092-103718592 GCF_030247195.1 Topomyia yanbarensis | reverse complement strand
GCGCTGTTGAATGCATTCTTCACGTCAAGTGTCACTAACGCACAGTATCGAATACCTCGCCTTTTTCGTTGGATCGCTATCTCGGCAGTATTTATCACTGAGTTGAGAGCGTCCACTGTGGACTTACCCTTCCGAAAGCCAAACTGGTTGCTTGACAGACCGTCCGTACCTTCCGCGTACGGGGTGAGCCTGTTGAGGATGATCCTCTCAAGCAGTTTGCCAGTCGTGTCTATCAGACAGATTGGTCTGTACGCCGATGGGTCGCCTGGCGGCTTCCCGGGCTTCGGCAACAGCACCAGTTTCTGCCTTTTCCATCTATCGGGGAAACGGCACTCGTCAAGGCATCTCTGCATAGCTAGCCTGAACATGTTCGGGTTCGCTATGATCGCTGCCTTGAGAGCGTTGTTCGGGACTCCATCCGGCCCTGGAGCTTTGTTCATTGCTAGGGATTTAGCCACTGCGAGTAGTTCTTCGTTCGTCACTGGAGCCACCATTTCGACCGTGCCCGCACTGTCTCGTAGTGCAGGTGGCCAGGGGCTTGTGGCTCGAGACGGGAAGAGTACTTCGATAATCGTTGCCAACCGGTCCGGAGACCGTTCTGGGGGTGAGGAGCCCCCTTTGGTCTTGGCCATCACAATCCGGTAGGCGTCACCCCACGGATTCGCGTTGGCACTCTCACACAGGTTGTCGAAACACGCTCTCTTGCTGCTTTTAATAGCCTTGTTAAGGGCTAATTTCGCAGCTCGAAACACTTCACGGCGGTTCTCTCTTGCGTCCTCGGTGCGAGCTCTTTGCATCCCACGTCTAGCTCTGAGACAGGCTGACCGTAGAGCTGCAATCTCGGCACTCCACCAGTATACCGGGCATCTACCGTTTCTTGGCAGTGTTTTTCTCGGCATAGTGGCGTCGCACGCGCGTGATAGAACAGCTACCAGCGCATCCCCGCTTATGTATGTGTGTGTGTGTATGTGTGTGTGTATGTGTGTGTGTATGTATGTGCGTATGTGTCAAATAATGTCACTCATTTTTCTCAGAGATGGCTGGACCGATTTGCCCAAACTTAGTCTCAAATGAAAGGTGCGACCTTCCCATCGGCTGCTATTGACTTTTGGATCGATCGGAATTCTGGTTCCGGAATTACGGGTTTCAGAGTGCGGCCACACAGAAATTTCTCATGAAAACTATAGGAAAAATTAAAAATAGAATTTTTATTTTTGATGCTAAATGTATTCAAGGTGCATAAAACGTCGAGATTTGATGCAAACACGAAAAAAATTTGACGAAGATTTACTTTTTTGGATTTTGCACATTTTTGCCTTTCTCATATAGAAAGGTTATGCAATCACTCTGAAAAACGTCAACCTAATCCCGGCCCGGAGGGCCGAGTGTCATATCCCATTCGACTCAGTTCGTCGAGATCGGAAAAAGTCTGAATGTGTGTGTGTGTGTATGTGTGTATGTATGTGTGTGTATGTGTGTGTGTATGTGTGTGTGTATGTGTGTGTGTATGTATGTGCGTATGTGTCAAATAATGTCACTCATTTTTCTCAGAGATGGCTGGACCGATTTGCCCAAACTTAGTCTCAAATGAAAGGTGCAACCTTCCCATCGACTGCTATTGAATTTTGGATCGATCGGAATTCTGGTTCCGGAATTACGGGTTTCAGAGTGCGGCCACACAGAAATTTCTCATGAAAACTATAGGAATAATTAAAAATAGAATTTTTATTTTTGATGCTAAATGTATTCAAGGTGCATAAAACGTCGAGATTTGATGCAAACACGAAAAAAATTTGACGAAGATTCACTTTTTTGGATTTTGCACATTTTTGCCTTTCTCATATAGAAAGGTTATGCAATCACTCTGAAAAACGTCAACGTAATCCCGGCCCGGAGGGCCGAGTGTCATATCCCATTCGACTCAGTTCGTCGAGATCGGAAAAAGTCTGTATGTGTGTGTGTATGTGTGTATGTATGTGTGTGCATGTGTGTGTATGTGTGTGTGTATGTGTGTGTGTATGTATGTGCGTATGTGTCAAATAATGTCACTCATTTTTCTCAGAGATGGCTGGACCGATTTGCCCAAACTTAGTCTCAAACGAAAGGTGCAACCTTCCCATCGGCTGCTATTGAATTTTGGATCGATCGGAATTCTGGTTCCGGAATTACGGGTTTCAGAGTGCGGCCACACAGAAATTTCTCATGAAAACTATAGGAATAATTAAAAATAGAATTTTTATTTTTGATGCTAAATGTATTCAAGGTGCATAAAACGTCGAGATTTGATGCAAACACGAAAAAAATTTGACGAAGATTCACTTTTTTGGATTTTGCACATTTTTGCCTTTCTCATATAGAAAGGTTATGCAATCACTCTGAAAAACGTCAACGTAATCCCGGCCCGGAGGGCCGAGTGTCACATCCCATTCGACTCAGTTCGTCGAGATCGGAAAAAGTCTGTATGTGTGTATGTATGTGTGTGTATGTGTGTGTGCATGTATGTGCGTATGTGTCAAATAATTTCACTCATTTTTCTCAGAGATGGCTGGACCGATTTGCCCAAACTTAGTCTCAAATGAAAGGTGCGACCTTTCATCGGCTGCTATTGACTTTTGGATCGATCGGAATTCTGGTTCCGGAATTACGGGTTTCAGAGTGCGGCCACACAGAAATTTCTCATGAAAACTATAGGAAAAATTAAAAATTGAATTTTTATTTTTGATGCTAAATGTATTCAAGGTGCACAAAACGTCGAGATTTGATGCAAACACGAAAAAAATTTGACGAAGATTTACTTTTTTGGATTTTGCACATTTTTGCCTTTCTCATATAGAAAGGTTATGCAATCACTCTGAAAAACGTCAACCTAATCCCGGCCCGGAGGGCCGAGTGTCATATCCCATTCGACTCAGTTCGTCGAGATCGGAAAAAGTCTGTATGTGTGTGTGTATGTGTGTATGTATGTGTGTATGTGTGTGTATGTGTGTGTATGTGTGTGTGTATGTGTGTGTGTATGTATGTGCGTATGTGTCAAATAATGTCACTCATTTTTCTCAGAGATGGCTGGACCGATTTGCCCAAACTTAGTCTCAAATGAAAGGTGCAACCTTCCCATCGGCTGCTATTGAATTTTGGATCGATCGGAATTCTGGTTCCGGAATTACGGGTTTCAGAGTGCGGCCACACAGAAATTTCTCATGAAAACTATTGGAAAAATTAAAAATAGAATTTTTATTTTTGATGCTAAATGTATTCAAGGTGCATAAAACGTCGAGATTTGATGCAAACACGAAAAAAAATTGACGAAGATTCACTTTTTTGGATTTTGCACATTTTTGCCTTTCTCATATAGAAAGGTTATGCAATCACTCTGAAAAACGTCAACCTAATCCCGGCCCGGAGGGCCGAGTGTCATATCCCATTCGACTCAGTTCGTCGAGATCGGAAAAAGTCTGTATGTGTGTGTATGTGTGTATGTATGTGTGTGTATGTGTGTGTATGTGTGTGTGTATGTGTGTGTGTATGTATGTGCGTATGTGTCAAATAATGTCACTCATTTTCTCAGAGATGGCTGGACCGATTTGCCCAAACTTAGTCTCAAATGAAAGGTGCAACCTTCCCATCGGCTGCTATTGAATTTTGGATCGATCGGAATTCTGGTTCCGGAATTACGGGTTTCAGAGTGCGGCCACACAGAAATTTCTCATAAAAACTATAGGAAAAATTAAAAATAGAATTTTTATTTTTGATGCTAAATGTATTCAAGGTGCATAAAACGTCGAGATTTGATGCAAACACGAAAAAAATTTGACGAAGATTCACTTTTTTGGATTTTGCACATTTTTGCCTTTCTCATATAGAAAGGTTATGCAATCACTCTGAAAAACGTCAACCTAATCCCGGCCCGGAGGGCCGAGTGTCATATCCCATTCGACTCAGTTCGTCGAGATCGGAAAAAGTCTGTATGTGTGTGTGTATGTGTGTATGTATGTGTGTGTATGTGTGTGTATGTGTGTGTATGTATGTATGTGTGTATGTGTCAAATAATGTCACTCATTTTTCTCAGAGATGGCTGGACCGATTTGCCCAACCTTAGTCTCAAATGAAAGGTGCAACCTTCCCATCGGCTGCTATTGAATTTTGGATCGATCGAAATTCTGGTTCCGGAATTACGGGTTTCAGAGTGCGGCCACACAGAAATTTCTCATAAAAACTATAGGAATAATTAAAAATAGAATTTTTATTTTTGATGCTAAATGTATTCAAGGTGCATAAAACGTCGAGATTTGTTGCAAACACGAAAAAAATTTGACGAAGATTCACTTTTTTGGATTTTGCACATTTTTGCCTTTCTCATATAGAAAGGTTATGCAATCACTCTGAAAAACGTCAACCTAATCCCGGCCCGGAGGGCCGAGTGTCATATCCCATTCGACTCAGTTCGTCGAGATCGGAAAAAGTCTGTATGTGAGTGTATGTGTGTATGTGTGTATGTGTGTGTATGTGTGTGTATGTGTGTGTGTGTATGTATGTGCGTATGTGTCAAATAATGTCACTCATTTTTCTCAGAGATGGCTGGACCGATTTGCCCAAACTTAGTCTCAAATGAAAGGTGCAACCTTCCCATCGGCTGCTATTGAATTTTGGATCGATCGGAATTCTGGTTCCGGAATTACGGGTTTCAGAGTGCGGCCACACAGAAATTTCTCATAAAAACTATAGGAATAATTAAAAATAGAATTTTTATTTTTGATGCTAAATGTATTCAAGGTGCATAAAACGTCGAGATTTGATGCAAACACGAAAAAAATTTGACGAAGATTCACTTTTTTGGATTTTGCACATTTTTGCCTTTCTCATATAGAAAGGTTATGCAATCACTCTGAAAAACGTCAACCTAATCCCGGCCCGGAGGGCCGAGTGTCATATCCCATTCGACTCAGTTCGTCGAGATCGGAAAAAGTCTGTATGTGTGTGTGTATGTGTGTGTGTGTGTGTATGTATGTGCGTATGTGTCAAATAATGTCACTCATTTTTCTCAGAGATGGCTGGGCCGATTTGCCTAAGCTTAGTCTCAAATGAAAGGTGCAACCTTCCCATCAGCTGCTATTGAATTTTGGATCGATCGGAATTCTGGTTCCAGAATTACGGCTTTCAGAGTGCGGCCACACAGAAATTTCTCATAAAAACCATAGGAATAATTAAAAATAGAATTTTTATTTTTGATGCTAAATGTATTCAAGGTGCATAAAACGTCGAGATTTGATGCAAACACGAAAAAAATTTGACGAAGATTCACTTTTTTGGATTTTGCACATTTTTGCCTTTCTCATATAGAAAGGTATGCAATCACTCTGAAAAACGTCAACCTAATCCCGGCCCGGAGGGCCGAGTATCATATCCCATTCGACTCAGTTCGTCGAGATCGGAAAAAGTCTGTATGTGTGTGTATGTGTGTATGTATGTGTGTATGTGTGTGTATGTGTGTGTGTATGTGTGTGTGTATGTATGTGCGTATGTGTCAAATAATGTCACTCATTTTTCTCAGAGATGGCTGGACCGATTTGCCCAAACTTAGTCTCAAATGAAAGGTGCTACCTTCCCATCGGCTGCTATTGAATTTTGGATCGATCGGAATTCTGGTTCCGGAATTACGGGTTTCAGAGTGCGGCCACACAGAAATTTCTCATAAAAACTATAGGAATAAATAAAAATAGAATTTTTATTTTTGATGCTAAATGTATTCAAGGTGCATAAAACGTCGAGATTTGATGCAAACACGAAAAAAATTTGACGAAGATTCACTTTTTTGGATTTTGCACATTTTTGCCTTTCTCATATAGAAAGGTTATGCAATCACTCTGAAAAACGTCAACCTAATTTTTTTTTTCGACTCGCATAAGGTTTCTGGATTTTAACAGGGGCGTAGTTGATGGTTTACGGAGAGGGGTTACACGCCCCCCCCCCTCTACTGTTCACTCCCCTCCTTTAAAAATCTCCTTAAATCACCCCTCAGACCACCACCTCATACCCCTCCCTTTCAACCCCATCATCTTTAAACCACCACTATATTACAAAGCATACCAATTTAAGCTGGGGAGTCGTTCGTTCATGGGACTTTCGCCCTCCTCACATACCCATCCCCGCATGACAAAATGAGTTAGCAAGCAGATAACATTGATCTAATGCTGATTAGGCTAATGGAGTATGATATTTTTTTGTTTCAAGTGTTTCACCGTCGACACGTAGCTCATCAAGTTCGTGGCTGGCATGCCATTGTGTATAAGTGCAAAGTGTACTAAGAATGTAATGGACATTTCCACAATTATGTTGAACATAAAAAGCCTCCGTGCCATAGTTTAGAGAAATGAGAAAGGCACAATTGCCCCGCTAGGTGGATTAAAAGAGGTTTTTAAAATGTTTTTTGGTTGCCTTCTCTGCTTCCGTGCGCTTGGGACCAAGATTCACACTAAAGAGCCTGGTTATTTCTACTCTTTGAGGTGTACAGCCATGGAGTAGAATGCACGTATGGAAGCAAAATACATCAGAGTGAAGAGGTTTATTGTGAAAGAGAAGAGCGGTGGTTCGCATGAAAAGTGCAAAGAGCGTTTTTTTATACTTTTCTTTATTTGATTTGAGGGGCATTACATCCCTGGTCGCTACGAAATAGATTAATGAACAACATATACCCTATACGTTTGAGGTAAATAATCGTTGTTGATTGTGTTACATACTCGTTTTTAATCAGTGTTTTTTCTGTGTTTCAAACCCGTTCCACTACGTTAAACGTTTCTACAATAATATTCAACCTGTGCCACACCCGTAACATCTGGAGTATGCCCGACCCGAGCATTAGCTTCAACGATTTTAACAAATAATATTTTCCGACATTCCTACGTAAGTCGAACAATGAATACTGCCTCGATTTGTTTTGCTTGCACTGGTGAATTGGTTAAAGCAGAGGAAATTGTTTCCTTCGGGCCCGAGGTAGATCACCCTATGTGCCAGTCCGGCACGTCCTGGCAAGCCGTGACCACCCCTATATTTTTCTTATCTATATCTTTTTGAAAACTATTGATGTCCAGGTTTAATACATTTTCCCCTCTCTCATTCACAGTAGAATCTCACCAACCTATCCCTGTATCTACAATATGGCATTGCTTCACGAGTCTTCGGTGCATACCCTTCTTGATAACCGTCTACCCAGAACATCATGACATACCTCACATGCAGATGATATAGAAAACATCATGACAGCATCAGAGTACCAATAATTATCCGAAATATCGACCCTCCCCTCGCTCCTGCGATTACAGGCTGGAAACTACAACACAACAACAAAGTGTGCATATCCGCCACAATGATCAATCAGCAAACGACGATGTCAATTACACAATATGTATCCCACTTCCTACCTTTTCCTTTACTTACATAAGAGGGGAGCAAGCCGCCCCTAAATACGGCTTTCCCTTCCCCCACTAATATGTGACAGGTAATTAAAAAAAATGAATTATCGGCCTCGTTAAGCTAAAGCATTTGGGCATAAATAAACGTATTTAAGATAAAAAAGATGGGTAGGTAATGTCAGAGACATAACCGAAGTGAAGTAGAATACACATAAGCTGTTAATTCGAATGCTGCAATTTTTGCTACCTTCTGCATTGAAATCAGCTATTTCGATATTTTTTTTATTTTTTTTTTTTATTTCGATTATAGAGGTTTTAACCTTAAGGTCATTCGCCTCTTCGGGATAGGAAAATCTCTTATGAAAAATTTCTAACCCTATGTGCGGGGTCGGGACTCGAACCCAGGTGCGCTGCGTACAAGGCAATCGATTTACCAACTACGCTACGCCCACCCCCTTTATTTCGATATTTGTTATGATTAAGCTGACCAACTGTGGGCTAAGAAAAATCCGTACACATTTCATTTCAAAATTTAGAACACAGAGGTTAATTTCTAAGACTGTTTAGTGTTTCTCTTGTTTACTATATTTTACTACAGGCAATGGAATTTTTAACAATGATTTTAGGGGTTGGCTTAGCGTAGTTGGTAAATCGATTGGTTCGATTCCCAATCCCGCACACGAGGTAACAGTTTTTTCAAAAGAGATTTTTCTACCACGAAAAAAGAGGCAAATGACCCTAATGTTAAAACCTCTATAATCGAAATACGTTCTGGATTCAATGTAAGTGATGAAGCACAGAAATTATATGCCAGAGTTGCCTGTTGTTTCCTCCATGTATATTTGTTATTTAATTTGCAGTTATAATTTATGGAACCAAACTATATTTAGTTTACCATCTAAGTCATTCCGAGACATCGTTTCGTTCTTCGCATTATGTTTTTAAAAAATCCAGAAAAAATACCTTCTTTTTAACATCCTTCATGTTAAGTTCACAACGAACTGAAATTTCTTGCCATGCAGGAAGGTTCTTTGAAATTATATGGGTTTCTGTAGAAAATTAGATATTCCGATCGAAATGAACTTACGAAATTATAACAGACTGTTGCTCAGCACATTGGATTCAAAATAATTAGGTTTCGAATTTAAATATCCACGACCATCCAATCCCGGGATTATGAATTTTGATTAGAATCTTAGTACAGAGACCAAAGACCCGAAACGTGCACAGATTTTTTTTTTTCAAATTCAAATTTTGGAATAAAAAGGATGTATCAAATTCACAAAAATAGCTGTTCGGAAGAACAGAGTTCTATACAAATCGACAAAAATAAAAATAAAATGCTTATGCGTTTCGAATTCATCTCATCAGTACATGCACGGTTGGATCTGCTTTCTTTCTTCGTTCCAACTGAGAACTCTGGCTTTTGATTTGAAGTTGCACACAGTTTTTACGGTTTTGCAGTTGCCGTTATTGCCTGAACAAACGTCACAAAGTTGGCAATCATTTGGGGATCAGGCAACGGAATTGAAGACAGTGTATTGGTATTAATTGTCAGAGATGAGTTTCCTTAACGACTGCTGTTACGGTTTATGATAGTGAGCCGTTTCATCATAGAATATGGAGGTAGGAATCTGTCATTGATAACTGCAAAGCATTATTTGTAAAATAATACTGTCGTGTTTTGAATTGTCGGATCAGGTAGGAAGGACGCAATCTTACCGCGTAATCACCATTGAAATAATCTAGGCTAAATTAGTTTTTTCATGTATCCTTTGTAACGATTCCACTTTTCTGTACAGCGATACTTTTAAAGACCGTATCACAAGTTCGAGGTGCCGTATCGGGCAGTTGAATCTTGATTTTATCCATAAACACGAAGATATTGAATTTTATTATAGTGCTTTACGATCAACGACATGTTGTAGATTGTTCTGCAAAATACTTTTGTTTGCCTGGCGCAATCTATCGAAAATTATCATTATTGAATGCCTGATATGATGGCATCTGATAGAGGTGACTTTCGCAAGGCTAGGCTATGAAACCTGTAACTAAATATTCCAAAAACTCGGGCTAATACGGAAAGACTCGAAGTCCGTTCTTTGACCAGAGTTCCACTTTTGTTTTTAATATTCACATATCTCGACACTAAACGATCACTTCGGCAAGAATTAAAATATTACAGCGATTGTTGTTCAAATTGGCACTTCCCGACAGATTTGGCAATACAGTAACCCCAAATTCACCCAGATTCACCCAAAAATCTTTAAAATCGCGAACGACCATCTTCGATACAGTTGAAACATTAGACGTTTTAGCAGCATGGGTTCTGAGCATTTTGCACACAAAGCAAAGCATTCTGATTCAAGCGCAATACTTTCAAAGGGCCTGATATTTTTTGCAGGCATCGTTTAAAAAAAATATGTTTCGAGATCTGTATTTTTCTACGCAAAAAAACAAATGCTGTATAAAAAGTTGTGAATTTATCAAAAAATTAAAAAAAAATTATTGTAAACTAAAACTACAAAAAAACTCATTTTTTAAAAAGTTTTATTTTTTGGTAACAAAAGTCTGAAGAGAATGAAAATATATTTAATGTGATTGCATCGCGGAGAAGTAATTGGTAAAAATGTTTTTCTTGCAACTGCTTTAAATATGTTCCTAAATTTCATACTAAGTGGCAGACAAAAACATAATTTTATTACAGAATACGATTCTCATAGATATTTTAAATTTTGTTATCTTTCTTTCTATTTCGAGAGTTTTCCTACTGGAGCTGTAGAGCTGAGTTCACAGAAGGGCTCCCTATCAGAATCACTCATCACTGCTTCAGTCCAATTGTAGCAGGCTGTGATTCTGATATCGACTGTACGGTTCAGTTGTGCAGTGGAATGAACTTGACGATCGCGTTGGAATGAGCGTTTATTTGTGTGCGCTTGAGACCGCGTTAATCGGATTAGAAATGCTGTAGGGGTTACTAAATCATTGGGGTCTTTTTTGTGTATATGAAATCTTGGGCGTAGTTGTACATGGATGATCGCGATTGTATGTTCGTCTTTGTGTACCCTCGCGAAAGGCTCGAGCGTTTGGATGTTATTGTGTTCGATTGCGTGGGCGTTTGTTTGTCGCGTAGATGTTTGTGTGCCGCGTGTGCTAGCGTGTCACTTCGCATGCTTAAATTCGATTTTTAAACCGGATGTCACACTTGCGTGTGTTCTTGGATGATCGCACGGACCGTTAATGTAATACTTAATTTTCAGTTTATGGTTCAGATGCTAGAAGAGAGTGAGTTCTCTATCACTAGAGTTCCCGGTCATGTCGCCATGGAACGTATTGTCTAATAGATATTAGCGTCATTTTTCTGATTAGTCCAGCTGAGGGCATGGACCTAGGCGGCTAGGGCCTAGAGGAAGAATTTCCGGACATAACCAATTCATGATCGCGCGAACACAAGCGTATGTAGGCTCATTCTTCAGACCGCGTTTGTAAATTTATAAGTGCTAGAACGTTCACTTAGTCACCGGAGTGTTATCCTGTTTGTAAGATCGTAGGTGTAGGTATGCGTGGATGATCGCGAAGAGCTCAAGCTTTTGTATGTGAACGTGTTTGTCGCGTGTGCTAGCGTGTATGTAACTTCTCGTGTATAAATTCGGTTTTATAACCGTGTGGCTAGTCGCATATTTGCGTGTATTTTTGAACGATCGCGCGCGGATTCTGAATCTGATACTTAATTTGCAATGTATGGTTCATATCCTAGAAGAGAGTGAGTTTTCCCATATTACTAGAGTTTCCAGTTATGGCCAAAGAGGCATCCACGTAATATAAAATCACCCCAATAATTGGAATAGAAGTAACAAATCTCATCACAACAACTTACAGCAGTAAATATGGACGGTTTTTGATACAAACGAGCCTGATATATAACACAATTTCTATTATGCCGCTATTCTATTATGTATCGCTGAAGTTTCTATTTTTGGGTTGCAATCGGTTTTTTCCCAAATCATTTTAACCCGGCCGAAACCTGTTTTTTCGATAGATGGACTATAGAATGTTTGTTTAGCGTTTTTTTTTAAGAATCTTGTATTTAGATTTGAGCGACCGAAAATTAAAGTCGCAAAGATAGAACATGCTTTGTAAAACCCACTTCAACTATCTTAAAATGTTAAAATCGAATATAAACATCAAGCATAAAAATCGGACAGAGATCCTTCAGCATGAGAATCACTTAGAAAATTCTCACTCGAAAAAATTTGCAAGAAACCTCCAGCATAATTGGCTTGTGGCTAAATCCGTATAACGTTACATTCAAGATTAAAAGTCGGATGAAGAAGATTCCTTTGTAAGAACCCAATATATTTATTACGGATTTTATACCGGTTTTTTTTAATCAACTGTTACATGGAAGAACATCTTTTAGCTTCCGATTTTAACATTCTAATATATTTAAAGCGGGTTTTATGAAGCATGTTCTGTTCTTACGACATTTATTTTTGGTCACTCATTTAGTCCGCAGCCAAAAATTTCAGCTCGTTTTTTATAATACATCGAACAATAGTCATAGTTACCCTAATAAAAATCTGAATAATCTTGTGATGCCTAAGCCACTTTTATCCTGCTTATTACTCATTTTAGAAGTTGTTTCACTTTTATCGAAGTTAGATAACTTTTCACCCAAAATTTACTAAATACCTTCCCAAAATTTGCTAAAAATTTACCCAAAATTTACTAAATACTTCATTCGGTGAAAAGTAAAAATGAGTAATATGCACAAAAACATCGCACCGCAATCAGAACTCTCACAAATTGCAATCCGAATTCTTTCGGCCGGTGGTTGATTCGCAGCAAGAAACGCAATCTACTTAGCTCAGCTTGTGTTGGAAAGCTATTTAAATACAAAATTGGTAATTTTGTATTTAAACCAGATTCAAACCAATCTTAATGATAATTGTCATTAATAAAAAAAATACATTAATTTTCTATTATTAAAACATCAAAAACTCAAAAAACCTAAACTTCCCATGAAAAAAACCGTTTTAACCGGGAAAGAAACCTTGGTTTTTTTTCCCCGAAAATTATAAAAACCCGATAATTTTATAAACGCACAACATTGTGGTGACCACCCAGTACTACAACCCTGTCTGAACAGCTGGCTGGTTCAGCTTTCAGAGATAAAGAATTGAATAGACAGTTTTACATCGACTATCGTACTGTGTACACCTTGCAGTTTTTATTAAAATTATATATCACCTTCCCTCACGATAGTTAGATATATCAGTGGCGACGAAGATTAAATCGCAGTTTTTCGCGTGAAAAGTTGTTTTCGGCAGTGTTTCTATTCCTGGAGTTAAGTTTTCCAGAGGTACCGAAAGTGTTTGGGGGTTTCCCGGCGTTTTGTTAGCTGGAAATATCAACGTTTGGATCCTTGTGAAGGAAAAAAGTTTTCTGCGAATCCCGCGCAAGAGATTTTTCATCTGGTTTGTTTTGCCGTAGGTTTGGTAAACGATCACGTAAGTTTTTGCACATTTTGTTTTCAGAACTAATGTTTGAGTGCATGTTTAAGTGTAATTTAAAGGCATTTTTCTTGTTTAGCACACAAAAGAAATTGCGCTTCATTTTGTTTTAGCAGTGATTTTGTCTAACAGAAAACCATTTTTGTTCTGGTTTTGTTTTACGTACTACTACCAGCATACGTGCAGCACCCGAATTTGCTTGCAACATACGTTAGTTGCGCAACGACAAAAATTCTTTCGTTAGCGACCGTGGTTCACCGTTTGGTTCTGCAATATTTACTTATGCTCTAGCTTATGCTTGTTGCTGCTCATGCCGTTCTCGCACAAAACAGACTTGTAAAGTTTATTGTTTATCGCGTGTTTATTCTGCAGAACAACTTGTTTGTTTGGGTAGTAGTCGAATTTAGTTTGTTTTGATTCGATCTTCCCGCATGCACTGTAAAAAAAAAATTTCAGTTTTGTGCATTTAAAAGAAAAATTAAACTATTTTTTTATATTTGTTTCTTTTTCACTATTTTGTTTATATCTCACTATGTCAAGTATGCCGTTGGTGAATCAAATTGAACCGTTCATTCCCGGAACGATTCCGTTTGCGCAGTTTCTGGAGCAACTGGATTGGGTGTTTGCGCATCATAAAGTGACCAGTGAGGAAGATCAAAAAGTGTCGTTTTTGGCTACTTGCAGTAGAGAAGTGTACAGTGAGCTGAAGCTTCTTTTTCCCGGAAGGGATTTAAAGACCGTGTCTTTCAAGGAAATTACGGGCGCTCTCAGGAAGCGGTATGATAAAACGGAAAGTGATTTGATTCAACGTTACAAGTTTTACCAACGTGTCCAAGGTCCGAGTGAGAGCGCGGAAGATTTTATACTCTCTGTCAAGCTCCAGGCAGAGATGTGTCATTTCGGATAGTTTAAGGACATGGCGATTCGCGATAAATTGGTTTGCGGTATTAGCGACAAGGATTTGCAGCAGCGTTTATTCGATGAAGAGGATTTAACGCTGGCTAAAGCGGAGAAACTCATCGTAAACAGAGAATTAGCAGGAGCGAGAGCTAAACTGATCTCTGGCGATTCCAATCGTGTAAGCGTTTTGAACAGATTAGGAAGGCGTGACAGCTTCGAAGTTTCCCGAGATCGCTCACGGGGAAGAAGTCGAGAGCCGGCTAGAAAGAGAAGCAGAAGCCGTTCTGATTCATTTGATCGCAGGAACCGTTCTTCACCCAGGACAAAGACCTTGTTTTGCAACTTCTGTCGTAGAAAAGGTCACACGCGTCGTTTTTGTTATGACTTGAAGAACAAGAGTAAGACGGTCAAGTTTGTCGATTCTCCTGCAGAAAAGCCCAAGATGACTGAGTATCAGAAAAGTTTGAGACGTCGTTTAAACAGATCTGTTTCGGATGACGAGATGGATTGTATGCTAATCTCATCGATCAACAGAATTAACGAACCATGTTTTCGCAATGTTTATGTTGACGGTTTGAGGTTGAAAATGGAAGTTGATTGTGGCGCTGCAGTTTCCGTAATCAGTTTGGAGATGTACGAGGGAGATTTCGATCATATTCCGCTACAAAGATGCGACAAGAAGTTAGCAGTGATCAATGGAAGCCGTTTGAAGGTTGAAGGACAGATTGAGGTTAAGGTCGAGCTGAATGGACGCACAAAGACTGTTGACCTAATTGTTTTGCGAAACGGCAGCGGTTTCACTCCATTACTGGGACGAGATTGGTTGGATGTGTTTGTTCCAGATTGGAGGAAGGCTTTCGGAAACAATATTAATCAACTGTCGGTTTCACCAGATCAGATCGTTGCAGAGATACAAAGTAAGTTTGCCAATGTTTTTGATAAGTCTTTATCAACGCCAATAAATGGGTTTGAGGCTGATCTAGTTCTAAAAGAGCATACGCCGATATTTAAACGTGCTTATGACGTTCCTTTCAGGTTAAAGGACAAAGTTTTGGAACATTTAGATAGTTTAGAAAAAGATGGCGTCATAACGCGAATAGATGCAAGTGAATGGGCATCTCCGGTAATAGTTGTGGTGAAAAAAGACGGTGGTATTAGGATGGTCATTGATTGTAAAGTTTCCATCAATAAAGTTTTGATTCCCGATACTTACCCTCTCCCACTAACACAAGATTTGTTTGCCTCATTGGCTGGTACCAAAGTTTTTTGTTCTTTAGATCTGGCCGGTGCGTACACACAATTATTATTGTCAAGACGATCCAGAAAAATAATGGCGATTAATACAATCAAAGGTTTGTTTACTTATAATCGTTTGCCACAAGGTGCTTCTTCTAGTGCAGCTATATTTCAACGGATCATGGATCAAGTTTTGAAAGGTATCGATGGAGTTTGCTGTTATTTAGATGATGTTTTAATAGCAGGCAAGGACAAAGCCGACTGTGAACGAAAGCTTAATTTGGTTTTGGAGCGTTTGTCTAAAGTTAACATTAAAGTTAATTTGCAAAAATGCAAGTGGTTTGTTTCAAGTTTGCCATTTCTGGGTCATGTTTTGAGTGACAGAGGTTTGTTACCATCTCCGGAAAAGGTCGAGACAATTCGGAAAGCCAAGGTTCCAAATAACGTTTCTGAACTGAAGGCATTTTTGGGTTTAGTTAACTACTACGGTAAATTTCTGCCCAATCTGTCCGCCCGCCTTTACTGTTTGTATCATCTACTCAGAAAAGATGTCAAGTTTTTCTGGAACTCTGAATGTAGCAGAGTTTTTCAAGACTGTAAGCAAGCTTTGTTGAGCCCAAAGCTTTTAGAGTTTTATGATCCTAGTATGCCCGTTGTCGTTATAACGGATGCTAGCAGCTATGGTTTAGGAGGAGTAATCGCACACCAAATCAAAGGAGAAGAGAGGCCAATAAGTTTTACCTCCTTCAGTTTAACGAATGCCCAAAAATCCTACCCAATTTTGCACTTGGAAGCTTTAGCAGTTGTGAGCACCATTAAAAAGTTTCACAAATTTCTGTTTGGCAAGAAGTTTACTGTGTATACTGACCACAAGCCTTTGATTGGTATTTTTGGCAAAGAAGGCAAGAATACGTTGTTTGTGACACGTCTGCAGCGATATATACTTGAACTAAATATCTATGATTTTGACATTGTTTACAGACCGTCAACGAAAATGGGCAATGCAGATTTTTGCTCACGATTTCCTCTGCCTGAAAATGTACCAGCTTCTTTACAAAGAGAATTCATCAAAAGTATAAATGTTTCCGATGACTTCCCGGTGGATCATGTTTTGATTGCAAATGAAGCAAAAAAAGACAAGTTTTTGCAACAGATAGTTTATTACATGAAACATGGTTGGCCACAGAAGATGGATCGTAAGTTGTTAGATGTTTACGCACAACACCAGGATTTGGAAGTAATAGAAGGGTGTTTGTTGTATCAGGATCGTGTCGTTATACCTGCAAGTTTACAAAAGCAGATCCTGAAGCTCTTACACAAAAACCATTCCGGAATAACTATGATCAAGCAGATGGCAAGAAAGGTAGTTTATTGGTATGGCATGAATAGTGACATAGAAAATTTTGTCAAATCATGCAGCGTGTGTTGCCAAATGAATGCTGTCTCTAAGCCAGTTCCTCACTCTAACTGGATTCCTACAACAAAACCGTTTAGTCGCATTCATGCGGATTTTTTTCATTTCGACAAGAAAACCTTCCTGGTGATTGTTGACAGTTTTTCAAAATGGCTTGAAGTAGAGTACATGAAATTTGGTACTGAAGCCAGGAGGGTAAAGTCAAAGTTTATCAGCGTTTTTGCGAGGTTTGGGTTACCGGACGTAATTGTTACGGACGGTGGGCCTCCATTTAATTCTAAAGAATTAATTGATTTCTTTCAGAAGCACAGCATACAAGTGATGAAAAGTCCACCATATAACCCATCAAGTAATGGACAAGCTGAGCGTATGGTAAGATTGGTGAAAGAAGGTTTGAAGAAATTTTTGTTGGATCCGGAAATGGCAGGATCGAGTACGGAAGACTTAGTTTCGTACTTTTTGTTTAGTTACAGGAACACATGTTTGGAAGATGGTTCGTTTCCGTCCAATAGGCTGTTTAGTTTTAAGCCTAAGACGTTGTTGGATTTAATCCACCCTAGAAATAGTTTTAGGAATAATATGACGAAGCAGAAAGTTGTGAATATGCCTGTACATAACGATGACACCAAAGTACAACATCGAACCCGGGATTGGATTGACTCTTTGCGCCCAGGGGATTTAATTTATTATAAAAATTTTAGAGCAACCGATATTAGACGATGGCTTGAAGCTAAATTTTTAAGACGTATTTCTCTAAATACATTTCAGGTTTCCGTTGGAGGTCGGGTGTACCTGGCGCACCGCAATCAGCTTAAATTATTTGGCACTCGCAAGAAGGGCCGAGCTTTAATTTTTGCGAGCAGCCCAACACGAAAAAGAAGGGGGGAGGATGATCAGCAAGAGGACATTGACGACGAAGCTAGCGATTTTTATGGTTTCGCAGCAGATTCATTCATTTATAGAGGTTCACCTAACGATCAACCAATGGTTTGTGATTCGGACGATGGTGATTCGGAGAGAAATAGTTTACCGCCTGGCAACAGGGTAGTGGACCCCCAGGAAGGCACGTCTGCGCTACAGTGTACGAATCCATCAGCGAGTTTAAGCCGTGAACCTATTTGTTTGCGTCGTTCGAATAGGACGAAGCGTCGTCTAGAAGATCCTGATTTCGTTTACTTCAATAAAAACGTGTTTAATCCACCTAACAGTGTGATGAGACATTTCTTATAACTCTTATCACTCTTCGGATATTATATCGTTTGAGAGCATTTAGAACTTGATACTTCGCAATGTTTTTGATAACACATACTACATGGGATAGTGGCAGGACTCAGAGAATCGCTCAAATCAGCATAGGACAACATCAGTGCTAGAAATCTCAAACCAAATCAGTGGGAAAGCGAAAAAATGGCCCATAAAATAGACATACCAACGAATTATTGTTGATGCTCTGTTAATAAAATATCTATATTGTGGTGGGAAAACTGAATTTTCCTAAAGGGGTTATATATTGTACTGAAACAAAAAAAACGAATTTTTTTTTAATCGATTTGAAGTTTATATTTTACTCAAATTTCCAACGCGACTGAGAACTAAGAAATTAACGCTTTTTCTTGAAAAGGACGATACTAGCAGTGATACCATTCAAAGAAAATCAACAGTGAATAGTTCCAGACTTGGTTTCATTTCCTATTTGAGAACTATTGTATTTTTTGCATCCTAGATTGCATGATTCAGTGATCGAAACCCAAAACTTCATAAAGTATTTGAAATTATTAAATTAAAATTTGTTTTTGCTATTGAAATTGACAAAATGATAGTATCGCCCCTTTGGCGATTGTTTACTTTTTCGGTCCCATCCATCAGCATTGAAGTATCGCCCTTACGTTTTTTTTACAATAACTACCGTTTTACACCACCGATTTCGTCCGTGTTTTTTCAATAGAGATCATTGTTACTATTTACAGCTGGTATCAGCTTGATAATCCTAAAAAATACGAAAATAACAGTTTCGCCTCTAAACTGCTAGCAAAAAAAGTATCGCCCTGTTTGTTTGCATGGAGCGTGGAGGGCGAAACTTTAAATAAACAAACAAAAATACAGTTTCGCCTGTTATATTTTTTGCTGTAGTTTAAGAAAGCAGTATCGTAGAATCCAAATTTTTAGGTTAATTTGTTGCGTTTCAAAGCCCTCATTCGCATGTACGAAAAAAAGCCCTATGTTTACATTTGTAAGTATCGCCCTTTTCACAAAAAAAGCGTTGAAATGAAATCGCAACTCCTGATATCACGCTATCTCTGAAGTACATGCGTGCATAGTTTCAAATTTTACTTCGACATCGACTTTTTCTAAAGGTGACTTCCCAGTAGTATTCTTGATTTGAATTATTATCGCTAATCCTAATGCAAAAGAACAAATAAAAACCTCACGAAAACGAACCGTTTGGGAAAATCATCATCATTACTGGAATTTTCATTTTCACGAAACTTTTCGATAACCTTCCGTCACTTGCGTTAATGCACTGGGTGCACAGTAGGGTGACAGGAAAAAAATGACCCCTATCGGCCCACCTCTGCGTCGATTCCTAGTCCCACCAGGAGTACTTGTACCTAATTTGAAGCAAATCGGACAAGTCTAACTACCGGACCAACGGGCCTGAAGTTTGTATGGGAATTTTCAATATACATGGAGAAAACCCACTAGCACGCATTTTCGCCGCTAGGTGGCACTGTATGCATCGTATTATCACTGTAAGTGAAAATAAGAAGGATAATTGAATTGTCTACAACTTAGTCGAAGACTGCAAGTAAATCCGACTTTGTTAAAAGAAGTTATTAAACTTTTAACGAAGTGATGTCTGAGTCAGTTTTGCATGGGGCCTAATAGTGCATGGTTGTGTATCAGTACTCGATTCACACGAACTAAACATTTTTGTGAAATAATCGTTAGGTTTAGCTCAATGGTATGTTTACAAGAATTATAGTAAATAATACGAGTCATGCTTTGATTAGAAAATTTTAGTTCCACCTGTTACCGCATAGAGGGCGCCAACACTAACTTTTCAACGGAGAGAGATAGAAATTTGGTGTCTTCTACAAAGTTATAGAACAGGCATTTTTCAGTATTTCTTCTGAACATCTTGATACTCTATCTATCTTTTATGCAAAGTTAGTAGTGGCGCCCTCTATGCGGTCACAGGTGGAACTAAAATTTTCTAACCAAAACATAACTCGTATTATTTACTATAATTCTTGTAAACATACTATTCGGCTAAATCTAACCATTATTTCACAAAAATATATAGTTCGCGGGACTCGAGTACTGATACACAACCATGCACTGCTAGGCCCCATGCAAAACTGACTCAGACATCACTTCGTTAAAAGTTTAATAACTTCTTTTAACATAGCCGGATTTACTAGCAGCCTTCGACTAAGTTGTAGATAATTAAAATATCTTTCTTATTTTCACTTACAGTGATAATACGATGTATACAGTGCCCCCTAGTGGCGAAAATACGAGCTAGTGAGTTTTCTTCATGTAAATTGTTGAAAAATCCAATATAAACTTCAGGCACGTTGGTCCGGTAGTTAGACTTGTCCGATTTGCTTCAAATTTGGTACAAGTACTCCTGGTGGGACTAGGAATCGACTCAGGGGTGGGCCGATTGAGTTTTCAAAAATTCATCATTTTTCTGGGCAGTCTAGTGCACAGTGCTCTAAAAATCTAGCGAAATCGTCTTAGGGCACCAGCGGGTCTGTAAAGAATACTAAAAATTAATTTCTATTCCAAAATTTTCAGTTCAGCAATTCGAGAGATCGTGCTCACCGCAAGCCATGAAAAATAGACTAAGTTGTGAAGCGATGGTCACTATTTATTAAAAAATCACGGTTGAATAAAAAATAAAACTATTAAAAAATTTCAAATAGTTTATAATTTTCACAAACTTATTAGGAAAAATTGTTTAATAAGCTTTCGTAATATTGTGTAGGAAAAAAGCTGAAAATTTGAAAATAAATCTGAGGATTATGATTGATTACAGAACTCTGGAATTTTCTATTGGAATGTTTTCAGGCAGGAATTTGATATTGATGCTATTAGACAACTGTGAAATCAAGACCAATAGATCAGTTACATATCAGGACCCCATTCCGACAATTTATCAAAAGTCCTCATGATGTTTACAACAACAGGTTATCAATCTACGGATCAGATAATTGTTATTGTAATATTGAATTAAATCAGTCAGCATCAATAAATTTTCAACTCCAATCCAATATTTTTTTTTGGTGTGGTGGGGGGATGCTGTATGGTGTTAAACCCCAAAACCTTCTCTTGGCTACGCCGTTGCTTGGAGTTATTTATTTCGCTTTTCATTTTCCGAAAGGTTTCAGATCGATCCGATGGTTATAAGTTAGAAAAATTGCAGTCAGAAGGTTCGCACAAATGAACATTTTTGCACTGATAAGTTATCAAGTTCCTTCCAGACAACTTGGAAATGTTCGGTGATTATTTCTAGCGGTTGTAGATAGAAAAATGAAATACAAAATTCGATTTATCGAAATAATGTTTGGCTTATTTCAATGGATTATTACTATATTGAACAATAAATAGGCGACGAAGAGTAATCCACAAACAACAAGCCATAACTTTTAAAGTATTCAAAATAGATATTTAAAATCTTCAGTAAAGTTATTCGCAAAAGTAAGAGCTACAAATTTGCTGAAGGCATCATTTCGATATAATCACTTCCAAGAAAATTTGTGAAAATATCTCACTCATAGGGAGATTAATTAGCAAAAGCACAATACCAAAAGAAAGGGCATATTACCTCCATTAAATTCTCCGAAGATACAATTGACCTAAAATAAGCCGTTTTGGCGTTAATAATAGATTACATGTTTTTGGTCATATTTCTGGCAATGGGAAATGATAAAAATCTTTCGTCCGCATTTAATGTTAAATATCTCTTTTGATAATAGTCCGATTTCAACAGTCTATAGCTTGTTCGAAAGGTATTCGTTGAAGCTGTCTAAAAACATATAAATTGGTAATCTGTATTGTCAATTCCGGCAGATAATCTAAAAAAACTGCAAAAAACGCCATTTTTACGCATTCAAACATTCATATCTTAAAAACTAAACATCAAAATCAAAAACAAATTAATAGCGTTCATACTGTTTTTTAGTTCTTTCATTTAAAATTGGTTTGGATAAGATCGGTTCAGCCATTGCTGAGAAACACGAATGAGAATTTGTCCGTTACATACACACACACACAGACACACACACACACACACACAGACATTGTCCCAAATCGTCGAGCTGAGTCGATTGGTATATAAGACTCGGCCCTCCGGGCCTCGGAAAAAGTCTTGAAAGTTTGAGCGAATTCTATACATTTCTTTTATAAGAAATGTAAAAAAGAAAATATTAGTTTTGCGGCAGTAAAGTTTTGTCGTTTTCTGAATCGTAACGGTAGTTAAGTTTTTCCGTGAATTAAATTATATATATGGCAGTGAAGTTTCGCCATTATCGATGTACAATAATTTGGACTAAAGGGGGAAGAACTGTGGTGACCACCCAGTACTACAACCCTGTCTGAACAGCTGGCTGGTTCAGCTTTCAGAGATAAAGAATTGAATAGACAGTTTTACATCGACTATCGTACTGTGTACACCTTGCAGTTTTTATTAAAATTATATATCACCTTCCCTCACGATAGTTAGATATATCAAACATTATACTACGTTCACACTACGAGTTAAAGCGTGTTTTAACGCTATCTATGACATCTATGACATGTTTCTTGTTGCTAATTATAATAACGTATTTTAACTCTGTAGTGTTTATTTTGATTGTTTATTTGTGGAGCAGGGAAAAGCCCGCTTCACTCCAGCGCTCCACAAATGTGAACTTAGTATTAAAGTAAAAACCTGTTTTAATCCACCTAGCGGTGCAATTGTGCCTTTCTCATTTCTCTAAACTATGGCACGGAGGCTTTTTATGTTCAACATAATTGTGGAAATGTCCATTACATTCTTAGTACACTTTGCACTTATACACAATGGCATGCCAGCCACGAACTTGATGAGCTACGTGTCGACGGTGAAACACTTGAAACAAAAAAATATCATACTCCATTAGCCTAATCATCATTAGATCAATGTTATCTGTTTGCTAACTCATTTTGTCATGCGGGGCTGGGTATGTGAAGAGGGCGAAAGTCCCATGAACGAACGACTCCCCAGCTTAAATTGGTATGCTTTGTGATACAGTGGTGGTTTAAAGATGATGGTGTTGAGAGGGAGGGGTATGAGGGCTGGATGGGGTGGTGGTCTGAGGGGTGATTTAAGGAGATTTTTAAAGGAGGGGCGCGAACAGTAGAGGGGGGGGGGGTGTAACCCCTCTCCGTAAACCATCAACTACGCCACTGTTAAAATCCAGAAACCTTATGCGAGTCGAAAAAAAATTTGGCCGGGATTAGGTTGACGTTTTTCAGAGTGATTGCATAACCTTTCTATATGAGAAAGGCAAAAATGTGCCAAAATCCAAAAAAGTGAATCGTAGTCAAATTTTTTTTTCGAGTTTGCATCAAATCTCGACGTTTCATGCACCTTGAACACATTTAGCATCAAAAATAAAAATTCAATTTTTATTTATTCCTATAGTTTATATGAGAAATTTCTGTGTGGCCGCACTCTGAAACCCGTAATTCCGGAACCAGTATTCCGATCGATCCAAAAATCAATAGCAGCCGATGGGAAGGTTGCACCTTTCATTTGAGACTAAGTTTGGGCAAATCGGTCCAGCCATCTCTGAGAAAAATGAGTGACATTATTTGACACATACGCACATACATACACACACACACATACACACACATACACACACACACATACACACACATACAGACGTTTTCCGATCTCGACGAACTGAGTCGAATGGGATATGACACTCGGCCCTCCGGGCCGGGATTAGGTTGACGTTTTTCAGAGTGATTGCATAACCTTTCTATATGAGAAAGGCAAAAATGTGCCAAAATCCAAAAAAGTGAATCGTAGTCAAATTTTTTTTTCGAGTTTGCATCAAATCTCGACGTTTCATGCACCTTGAACACATTTAGCATCAAAAATAAAAATTCAATTTTTATTTATTCCTATAGTTTATATGAGAAATTTCTGTGTGACCGCACTCTGAAACCCGTAATTCCGGAACCAGTATTCCGATCGATCCAAAATTCAATAGCAGCCGATGGGAAGGTTGCACCTTTCATTTGAGACTAAGTTTGGGCAAATCGGTCCAGCCATCTCTGAGAAAAATGAGTGACATTATTTGACACATACGCACATACACACACACACACATACACACACATACACACACATACACACACATACATACATACACACACACATACAGACTTTTTCCGATCTCGACGAACTGAGTCGAATGGGATATGACACTCGGCCCTCCGGGCCGGGATTAGGTTGACGTTTTTCAGAGTGATTGCATAACCTTTCTATATGAGAAAGGCAAAAAGCGCTTCTTTGCACAAGAAGAAATTGATTACGGAATATAAAAGTGAGTGTACACGAATTTTGCACTTGTACTCATCATGTTCCTTGTGTGTATCAAGCTACCCAATCAGTTTATCTGGCTGAAAATCTAACGTAAATATAAAGACTCTATTGTACTTAGCAGTCTCGTTTCTGTATCTAATGTTCTTCGAGTATGATTAAATTTTTGGTTCAGCCTTTCAAATGAAATGAAAGGAAAACGTGTTAATCTATGTAAATGGAAAATTTTAGAGAGTTCTAGAATCCACTGCATATTTTAATTGTATTATATCTTAGAACTACAGAATACAATCGAACTGCAGTGGTAATAATTTGGTTCCGAAAAAGATTAAAAATAGAAATTGTATAATTCGGATCATATTGAGATACCTTCATAGGAGGCAAATTGAGTTGAACTAAATGTGTACATCAAGCACTATATTTTTCATAACGGAAATTAATCGGGTAAATTGCGTTTCGACTTAGATAGAACGAGTGGCGGCTGCTAGACACTGATTTTCAAAATACCACCCAACTTGGGAGAACGACTTAAACAACTAGTCGAGGCGGATAGCGAGACACATAAAAGTTAATTTTTTTCTTTTATGTTAGAAAAAATTGCAAAGTTTGCTTAGTTCCACAGCTTATGAGAAAATTTACAAAAATCAAGTTTTTAGCACTCTTCTTGTTCACCGGTTTCCACAAAAATTGCATTTCTGGAACCTGGGAAACTAGTTTACAACATTATTTAGTCTGTTTCCATTTGTGGAAGATTTTTTGTTGTCCCGGGAGTACTTCCACTTCCACTGAAGTTGAAAATTCCGTACAAATTCCGGACAAATCCGTACAAGTATTTTTTCCGGACACACGACCAAAAATCCGTACTGTCCTCCCAAATTCCGTACGGTTGGTCAGCTTAGTTATGATGTATTATGTCCCGTTGTTGTGCATTTTACCCCTGCACAGGGTGTATTTTATCCTAGCTACCTCTACATACACTTGCATTACATTCACATAAATCACTTGCGACGCGTTTGTGCAAATGGAATCTTGATCATACCTCGAAAATTTCAAACGTGCACCCGAGACACATGCGTGGCAAAATTCAAATGTTAGGTTTGTTCCAAAGTTTCGAGTGGATAATTACTAGGGTTTTGGTACCGGTAATACCGGTACCGAAAATCCCGGGAATACCGACCCATTTTTGGTACCGTAATACCGGTACTGACCAAAGGCCAGTACCGGTATTTTCGGTACTATACAATTTTTTATGACAAATATGTTAACTCTGCAGGGGGATCTGCTTCAAAATATCGGTCTGCATGATAGCGTTTAATTATATTAATTTGCCTTCTAAATAAATCGTTGAGATAACACCTTTGTGTGGAAATGAGGTGGGGTCATCATCATAATAATTCTAGAAGTTAAAGTTTTATTAGCGACATGCTGATTGGTTTCCATTACTTACTGGGTGGCGCGTAATAAGACTATGGTCTATGTCATGTCTGTATTTAGTTTGCTCTTAAACCTTTATCTATAAAAGAACGAACAGCGATTTAGTAGCTAACAGTTTTAGACTTGGTGAACTGCTTCAAATGGGGCGATTGGTAATTATTGGTGATCGGAAAATTCAGCAAAACTCCATAGTTTACAGGAAAGCAAGGAGCCTTGATGTGCATTAGAGAATAGTAGGCAAACGACATAAAGGTCGGAACCAATTTTCAGAAAAGCAAGAGAGGAAATGCGATTAACCTGCTCGGATTTACTGCCATTCTCGCTTTGATTTACTGTTGTTAATAGGGTTTCATACATTTACTATCTGTTCAAATCGACGAAAGTCGCACAACTTAGCAGTTATTGATTTCAAAGTGGCCTAGATTTCGAAATAAAAGAAGTTGCCCTATATGAAAAATATCTTCTGTGACATAAGTCTTGCCATTCCGAAGCAATTAAAAACAATAAACATGTTTTTTGATCAGCACAAATCAATCATCTGAGAATAAGATCATCAGTTTGAGCATTCAATTTCAGTTTGAGGCTTTTTTCGAATTTTAAAAAAAAATATTCGAGTACCGGTACTTTACCGGTACTACCGGTACTGAGGGCCTCCGTACCGTAGTACCGGTTCTCGCCAAAAAGGGTCGGTACTGCGAACCCTAATAATTATCAACTCGATTATTTTCAAGTGGATAGTGCTACCTTTTAACTACTCGTATTACCCACCGGCCCTGATTATTGAATATTTCATTACACATATGTATAGTGGGATCAAAATACATTCGTCTTGGTGAATATTTTTATAAATAGGCCACTTTAAAGTATGACATGTACAAATAAAGTAAATTAAGGGCCAAATCGGATAAAAAAAAGTTTTTGGACGTACTGTAAATTGTACTTACTCTACAGTTAATAGCCAGCATAATATGTTCAAACCTTCACCAAGCAGGTTTCTTAGCGTGGAGTTTTCGCAATAAGCCTGCAATTGCCACGTATGATAATATCCCACAACGAATGTAGTGCCAAGCAGCGATGCCACATGTTTTTATGAAATGTCTGTAGAATTATTAAAATGTCTGTAAATGTCTCTAGGTGGTTGAGTAAATCCTAGTTACACTAGAATATTAATTTAAAAATTGATTGAAATTAGAATACTATTAATGAAGGAATCACTCGTAGACGAATACAATTATTCTAGTTCAATTTTGCTAAATACTATTACTCTTTTAAAAGTCTGTAGATTTCTAACTACGTCTGTAGGAGGCTATCAAAAGTCTGTAGAATTCCTGTTCCTTATTACTGAAATGTCTGTAAATCTGGCATCGCTGGTGCCAGGACATTACTTTTAATGGAGCATTTCACTAGTTGAACTGCGAAATAAGTAAAATCATTTAGCTGAACATAAAATAAACCGATCTTAATGTGGATGTACAAATCCCGTCATACATGCAGCAGTTATACAATTAAACTGTGTTTATAACAGCATATACATAGATGATATGTAAAAAGTTATCCCAGGTTGCCCCAAATGAACGGCAGAAACATATTGTATCAGTATCCAATAAGCCAACATCATCTCCTTCACACAACAACCAATGCTATTAAAATCGTCATCGTCAATCATACTACCGCTTACTAAAAGAAAATTAAACAAATGATTAATTTATCTGAGCCCGCCACGCATAATTTAAAGAGCAAGAGAGCGCAGTCTTTCGCACTCAACCACCCCTTCACACGCGCATGCTTGCAATCCGCGTATTGAACTCCGAAAAAAGAGCGTTCTGCCTTTTCTGCGATGTGCGCTGATCATTGTATGATCATTGCATTGGATGGAACGATGCCTGGAGGCAGTCATTGAATATATTCCAACCGAAGAGTTTGAGCTGACACAAAACGTAGCAGCTACTACGAGGTCAGAAAGCAAACTGACGAATTTTCTCTTATGTGCCGTTTTTATACCTGGCGAAGTTCATTTCATAAAAAAGAGGCAGTGCTAGCAACGCTCGCTGCTTGGTTGAATTGTATGGACCAATCAGCGCAGATAATTACCACCTTTACAAATTACATTATTTTCGTTATCTATACTGCCGTTCTACGCCCAATTGTCCCATGTTACAAAACTGGCAACTGAGAAAAACGCGATTGAAGATGAAAATTGTATTAGCAATCTGGAGAGAAACGGTGCAACAAATAAAGCTTTATTGTCTAAAATTACGTTCATGGCAATCGTTTTCAATATAATCAGTCCAGTTTTTTATTATAGAGATCAATTAACGTTAGTTTTTAAGAAAAAATGTTAGGTGGGACTGTTATGCCGAGAAATCGAGCGTAAACTAGAAAGTTCTACGCATATCAGTCCCATAACGATCTATGTAAATGATGCTCATAACTCATTTTTTTACAAAACTGTATGTCGTGAGTTTTTCTGTTACTCGGAAGTTTGTTGCTTCATCAAAATTGGAAATAGGGTAAAGTACCTATTTTTACTGTATTTAGAAGGGTACCTCACAAGATATATTATATTCATTAATTACTCTGCCTACACTCGATGGAGTGCATTAATTTGGCATTCACAATTTTGCTTCGTTCTTAAGAACCAATCTAATAACACAAATGGCCTGAAAACGATGAAATGCTAGTGTTTGATCGCAACTAAAGTTCCAATCGAGTGCTCCAATTGTCGCCCTACCATTTGATCCAATTTGATGAACAAAGATAGCAAACGCCGAACTAACCAACGGCTTCAAATGGGTAGCGTGATAATAGAAACATTGCGAAAATAGGCTCATTATCCTAGATGCGTTCGCCATGTTATGCAAGCGACGATAGTAATGAAGAGCTTTACAGGATTGTTCTCACTGCTGTGCTTAATATTGCCACTGCCATCTCTTTTTTAATGATCCTGTATTTTTCCATCAATTTTTTCAGTGCCCGACATCTAGCGTAATGTACTTCTTAACTAAACGCTACGTAATTATTTTTTTATTGCGCACTTTTTTGGGATTTTTGTTAGTGGGACAATTATGCGTAGAATATCAACAATGGGACAAACAGACTTGGTATTTTTTCACGAAGTCTTCGAACAAACTTTATGATTTGGATGTGGTTTCTGAAAATATACATCAAAAAGGACTGTTTGATTAAAAAAAGTGAAAATGACCAAAAAGCAACATGGGACAATTATGCGTAGAACGGCAGTATAATAGACGTACATTTTACGGGTTCAAATACAATATACGTGCACATATTACCGATCGGATAGTGCAAAAATATAGCGATTTCGATCAGTACAACGGAAGTTATTCGCATTTGAAAACTGGGAAAATATCTCAGCAGAAATTTTTGAAAAGGGACCCCCATATTGAAACGTTTAGGGACGTTTCGATAATAAAATACATCGATACTTAGAATCGATACTGGTATCGAATGCAAGTACTGATACTTTCTATATAATCGTAGTCGTAGTATCGATACTTGAAAGTATCGCCATTCGATTCCGCACTTTTACCACAGACTAACAGACATAACACTATGAGGGAATTCCCATAAAAACATCGATCCGGCAATTTTCCCAGAACACTAGATCCACCTTTTATGCACAGTCCCAAACACTCATTTGCTGATGGGTTACCCCTCAGGTTTGGGAACAATTTTTCACTAGTGGTCTATCCCCCATCTGCTTGTTCATAGGTCAGTGGCGTCATAATTTCAAATGTGGGCACAGTCCCAACTACAAATATATTTAAAATGACCGTTAAAGCGGGCGAAGCATTGTTTTCGAGTGTTATGTCTGTTAGTCTGTGCTTTTACAGTAGCTTAATTCCCTGAATTAGGTAATCTGCAAACCGTTGTTTAGAAATTCAGTAGTGGGTTTTGTCAGTTAACGTTTTGCTCTGCTCCTGGGAACAGAAAAACCCATTCGACAAATATATTTTATTGATCTGATTCGTTTGATGTTGGATCCAGTCGACGATTATGTCAGACGTCGAATGTCAGAAAAGATAAACAATAAATAATTTGGCTGATCAGAAAGTCTCATGGACTGTCAAATAATGGGCAGTGTTCGGAATCGATGTTTAATCAAATGCGATTGGTGCTCCAGTTATTGTAGCAACTCAAATGTAACAACCGATTCCGCGATGGTTTAGCCTGAATAGGTTATCACATTCCACTCGGAAATAATTCCAAAATCGTTCATAATTCCGAATCGAATACTTCCAACTACTGGTTCATTCGATTCTTTTCGATATCGTGAAGATTGTATCGATATCAGTAAAGTATCGTGATTAAAGTATCGATACCAAAAAATCGAGCATCGGAAACAGAAGTATCGATTCCGTACTAGTATCGAAAATATCGCAACGTCCCTAGAAACGTTAGAAGTATTCTACTTCAAAAATAAGAGGAAATTGCTTGCAATGGATTTTGCAGATCTTTATTTCATCTGAAATGCGTAAAAGAATCCGCTGCAATACGTGATTCAATCACTAATTGCTCCAACGTTTTCTGGATGTGCAACGCCTGTACAAAAATGATGTCAAATGCTTGTTTTCGCCAAACGATTCGGTCAACCAACAATGTCATGGATGCCGTTAATACCGAACACACCGTTCAAAGTCGGAGTTGGATTACAACTGAAAACCGTCTCCTTGCTAAAATCCACCTGGCAGAAGGGAATAATATTGCGTGAATTTAATTTCCACACGCGATCTTCATTTCGTTTTCAATCATCACAGCAGGATTGAATACACAACATCACCTCGGACAACCCCGCTCACTGTATGTATCTCACCCATTGATAGCACTATCCAGACGTTAGACACTGAGTTGAAATCACATAACACTATTTCCCATAATACGACCGTAACCGTAAACAACCTAACTGATAACTCACTCACACTCTTCTATCAGAATGTCTGCGGTCTTAGGACAAAGTTCGCAGCGTTATCTGCTTCTGACTATGATGTAGTAGTACTGACTGGTTTAAAGATGATATTCTCAATGCAGAACTGAGCGATGAGTATGTGATATACCGATGCGATCGAAATAGCTCCACTAGCCGTGGCCTTCATGGTGGTGGTGTAGTGATATGTTTCCAAAAGGGAATTCGAAGTAATATCGTAATTGTCGATGGTGCCGACCATCTGGAGCAGGTAGCCGCTCGTATATACTACGGGGCAACGTCTCTCTTCGTCTGTGCGATTTACCTACCGCCGAATTCGGATCCCGCTTTGTATGAACAGCATGCTGCCTGTGTTAACAAACTGTATGATCAAATTGATACCAACGATAGGGTGGTGGTTTTAGGCGACTACAATTTTCCGTTACTACGTTGAAGCTACGATGACGAAGTTGGAGGTTTTATTCCAATTAATGCCTCTACGGAACAAGAAATTTTGTTAGTTGAAACCATGATCGCTTCCGGTTTACAACAAGTGAACTATTTGACGAACGTGCATGGAAGGATGCTTGATCTAGTGTTTATTACTAACACAAGCGGGTGCGAAATATTGGAACCACCAGTTAAATTTTACTAAATTACAATGAATAAAAAAAAATAATTTATTGGAACTATTCACTACACGTTAAAACTAAGACTCAACAATAATGTTCCCTATCGGCCTATATATAACCTCAGCCAGGCGATGTAACCAGCTGCGCTTCTCAGAACACCTGTTGTTGTTACTGTTTTCCTTAGAGCGCGCATGTTGTCGTTTAGCCATGCTTCCAGTTTATTATCACATGTTGTCGTCTGGGAACGATGCGTGTGAACCAGCTAACTCCTCCCTTCTTAAATAACTTTGCCATCAAAGTTTTTAATGCTTCTTTCTGATACCGGCATATTGATGTACTGGTTGAGTTCCTTGAATCTTTCGATAGACAAATCTGGAAATGGTGAATTTGGAAGAGTCTCTGAAGTGGAGAAATTCGATGAAAGTTTTGGAGTAGGTATCTCAATTGGGGCGGATGGTGATACATTGACATCTACGGTTGTTTTATTATATCTACATGATAGTATGTACACAGAAATAATTGCCATAGAAATAACCAATATTCCAATGCTAAATGATTCTATTATGTTAAGTTTCCATTTGAAGGAATCATTTTGTAAATAGACATGTTGTAGTATCTTTCTATGCTTCAATGTCAAGTTTCCCAAAAATTCTGGTGGTGGTATATCCACTAAATTTGTTTCGAAGACAGTTAATACAGTAGTTGGTCTGTATGATTTACTTAACTTCCATTACCAAATTGGTATAGCGACTGTTATCTAATTCTAGTTCACATTTTTCGAACTACATTAGGTATGATCCATTCAGTTGTTGAGTGACATTGCTGCAATTAGATTTAAGTGTCACATTCACATTATTTAACAGTATCCAGTCATCATTAATTCTTTCGATGATTCCTTTTGAATAATTTTTCTCGTAAGAACACTTGGCATGCTTGATCCGTACCAAATTAGAAATACATTCATTCGGGGATTTTAAATGTCTAGATTCGCAAATGTAGTTGTCGAGTTCATTTGCGCATTTTTCGGTTGATTCGTAGATATGTGTTCCATTGGTAAGAATATAATTGGATCTAACCAGCACTTGTTTTTGATTTTGGACAACTGAATCAATATATTCGTAATCGTAGGTCTGCTCAGATAGTTGGGGGACTTTAATCATATATATATATATATATATATATATATATATATATATATATATATATATATATATATATATATATATATATATATATATATATATATATATATATATATATATATATATATATATATATATATATATATATATATATATATATATATATATATATATATATATATATATATATATATATATATATATATATATATATATATATATATATATATATATATATATATATATATATATATATATATATATATATATATAACATGAGTTGAGTTCATTGAAACCTGAGCATTTGATTTTGATAATAATTGCTCGAACGATTTTACAGTAATTTTATGCTCTTCCAAATATTTTCTGATCTTTTCAAAATCCTTAGTATTTAAAATTCTGCTGCTTGGTATTCCATGTTTAGCTAATAAGATAGCATCTTCAATCACCTCAATATAACGTTGGACGGTATCGATGTTTAATATGGCAGTAAGAAGGTTTATTTCGATGACATGCTGTTGTTGAGATTTGTTATCCAATTCCAAAAGATGATTTGCAAGCTGCATTGTATGTTGTATTCTGGAATTGATGGCTGCATTGATGAGAACTTGTCGATTATTTTCTTCAATAACATTATTCATTGTACTATTTATAATTCGTAAATCTTCCGCATCTGGCGTACCTGCTATCCATTTTAAAGCAGTACCTATACTGTTCCATCGTTTAAAACGTTTTTCTTCAGTACAAATTTTTAAATAGGTTTGATACAGGAAATAATGTTTAGTTTGCAATAATTTATATAATGGACTATTGATTGTTTTGTTGTTCAAAAATATGGAAAAGGTATGTATTATTGATTTAAAATGTTGGATTTCAATTGGATTTATAATCCTTATATATCCTAAATTTATTGTTGCTTGTCCTAGTGGTACAATGGCTATTGGATTTCTATTTAAATCATGAATTTTGATAGCAGCTTGTGCTATTGAGACGAACAATCTGAAACGTAATAAAAAGTTAATCAGTTTTGAACAATTTTCTTAAATTTGATTTATGTATTTTTCTTCCATTTGTATCTATAATAAAAGTTCTGTGGTTCTCTCTTATTTGGATTTTTTATATCGTGGTTCTCTTTTTGAAATTGAATTATTTTTTCATAGGCGAAACTTGATTCTGGAAAATCAATATACATTGGTTCACTAATCTTATTATCTTTTTACATTTCTTACAAAAGAAATGTATAGGATTCGCTCAAGCTTTGATAACTTTTTCCGAGGCCCGGAGGGCCGAGTCTCATATACCAATCGACTCAGCTCGACAAATTGAGACAATGTCTGTATGTGTGTGTGTGTGTGTATGTGTGTATGTATGTATGTACAAAATGTCATGTAATTATCTCAGCAATGGCTGAACCGATCTTAATGAAATTAGTTTCAAATGAAAGGCCTAACGTTGCCATTTGACACTATTATTTTTGATTTTCGATATGTTGTTTACTTTCTGAGATATGGGCGATTTTGTCAAAATGCAGCAGGTTTTTTGCAAATAACTTTCGAACAATACAATATTGTCTTACAAACTACACATAAATAGAAAGATTGTAAAAATACCTTTCTAACAAGCTACAGATTGTCTGAATCCGTGCACGAGCGACGGAGATATTAGACATTTTGTATTTTTAGTCCTCGCTTACCAATTTCCACTAATTAAAAATGAGATTGTTTCATACAGAGTATTGCTTTACTGGTATTTTAGGGGCAAAACTAAACCGATTTTGAACATCGGGGTATGGAAACACATCTACGTGATTCAAGGAATTCGATGTTGAGAACATTTTGTGAATTACTTTTATAATAAATGAACTATTTCTCAAAAATCAATATATAAGTTCACTTCAAAGACAAAATAATGTGTTGATAAAGAACCAGTGAGTTCTAGTATTTATTGCTTGGATTAGGCATTGCGTTCAATCATGAGGTAAATGTTGGATGGTATATCAATACACAGATCAACAAGTAATTCACCTAGTAGTGAGATAAAGATTTCTAATATAATTATACTTGTGGTGTCACCGAAAGCAACTGTATGTTTGAAGCCTAAAAATCTAGCGAAAATTTGGCTCTTTTGTTAGATTTAGGTTATACTGGTTATGGAGCAAAAATTACTACTTACATTATTTATGATAAGAATGTAAGAATCAATATATCATAATAATATACCTATAAAAATAATGTCACTGCATTAACCATCATTCGCCATTTCTCACACGCCCCCCCCCCCCATCTCTCTCTCTTACTCTCTCTCTCTCTCTCTCTCTCTCTCTCTCTCTCTCTCTCTCTCTCTCTCTCTCTCTCTCTCTCTCTCTGTCTCTCTTCTATCGCATCTATCTAGCTATTTCTGTATGCATTACTAAGTTGTGTGATAAGATCTTCTGCCAATCTGAAATATTTATTAATTGTAATTGCGAAGGTTTGAGAAAACAAAACTATTTTTTGTCTGCTGCTACATCAACTCAACTTTAATTCAAATCTATTCAAAGCCAGTATCTACACTATAATTAAGGAAATTCATGGCTATATCAGAAAACGACAATGATAACAGCAGAGAAATTCAGAGACGGATCATAGCGGGAAATCGTGCCTACTTTGGACTCCAGAGGGCGCTCCGGTTGAACAAAATTCGTCGCTGCACGAAGTTGATTATCTTCAAGACGCTGATTAGATCGGTGGTCCTCTACGGCCACGAGACCTGGACTATGCTCGTGGAGGACCAACGCGCCCTTGGAGTTTTCGAACGAAAAGTGTTGCGTACCATCTATGGTGGCGTGCAGATGGATGACGGAACGTGGCGCAGGCCAACTGAACCATGAGTTGTATCAGCTGCACTTTCGTTGTATTGGTACGAACTTTCATTTGATTCATTTGATTTATTTGATTTATTTGATTTATTTGATTCATTTGATTCATTTGATTCATTTGATTCATTTGATTCATTTGATTCATTTGATACATTTGATACATTTGATTCATTTGATACATTTGATTCATTTGATTCATTTGATTCATTTGATTCATTTGATTCACTTGATTCATTTGATTCATTTGATTCATTTGATTCATTTGATTTATTTGATTCATTTGATTCATTTGATTCATTTGATTCATTTGATTCATTTGATTCATTTGATTCATTTGATTCATTTGATTCATTTGATTCATTTGATTCATTTGATTCATTTGATTCATTTGATTCATTTGATTCATTTGATTCATTTGATTCATTTGATTCATTTGATTCATTTGATTCATTTGATTCATTTGATTCATTTGATTCATTTGATTCATTTGATTTATTTGATTCATTTGATTCATTTGATTCATTTGATTCATTTGATTCATTTGATTCATTTGATTCATTTGATTCATTTGATTCATTTGATTCATTTGATTCATTTGATTCATTTGATTCATTTGATTCATTTGATTCATTTGATTCATTTGATTCATTTGATTCATTTGATTCATTTGATTCATTTGATTCATTTGATTCATTTGATTCATTTGATTCATTTGATTCATTTGATTCATTTGATTTATTTGATTCATTTGATTCATTTGATTCATTTGATTCATTTGATTCATTTGATTCATTTGATTCATTTGATTCATTTGATTCATTTGATTCATTTGATTCATTTGATTCATTTGATTCATTTGATTCATTTGATTCATTTGATTCATTTGATTCATTTGATTCATTTGATTCATTTGATTCATTTGATACATTTGATTCATTTGATTCATTTGATACATTTGATTCATTTGATTCATTTGATTCATTTGATTTATTTGATTCATTTGATTCATTTGATTCATTTGATTTATTTGATTTATTTGATTCATTTGATTCATTTGATTCATTTGATTCATTTGATTCATTTGATTCATTTGATTCATTTGATTCATTTGATTTATTTGATTCATTTGATTCATTTGATTCATTTGATTTATTTGATTCATTTGATTCATTTGATTCATTTGATTCATTTGATTCACTTGATTCATTTGATTCATTTGATTCATTTGATTCATTTGATTCATTTGATTTATTTGATTCATTTGATTCATTTGATTCATTTGATTCATTTGATTCATTTGATTCATTTGATTCATTTGATTCATTTGATTCATTTGATTCATTTGATTCATTTGATTCATTTGATTCATTTGATTCATTTGATTCATTTGATTCATTTGATTCATTTGATTCATTTGATTCATTTGATACATTTGATACATTTGATTCATTTGATACATTTGATTCATTTGATTCATTTGATTCATTTGATTCATTTGATTCATTTGATTCATTTGATTCATTTGATTCATTTGATTCATTTGATTCATTTGATTCATTTGATTCATTTGATTCATTTGATTCATTTGATTCATTTGATTCATTTGATTCATTTGATTCATTTGATTCATTTGATTCATTTGATTCATTTGATTCATTTGATTCATTTGATTCATTTGATTCATTTGATTCATTTGATTCATTTGATTCATTTGATTCATTTGATTCATTTGATTCATTTGGTTCATTTGATTCATTTGATTCATTTGATTCATTTGATTCATTTGATTCATTTGATTCATTTGATTCATTTGATTCATTTGATTCATTTGATTCATTTGATTCATTTGATTCATTTGATTCATTTGATTCATTTGATTCATTTGATTCATTTGATTCATTTGATTGATTTGATTGATTTGATTGATTTGATTGATTTGATTGATTTGATTGATTTGATTGATTTGATTGATTTGATTGATTTGATTGATTTGATTGATTTGATTGATTTGATTGATTTGATTGATTTGATTGATTTGATTGATTTGATTGATTTGATTGATTTGATTGATTTTATTGATTTGATTCATTTGATTCATTTGATTCATTTGATTCATTTGATTCATTTGATTCATTTGATTCATTTGATTCATTTGATTCATTTGATTCATTTGATTCATTTGATTCATTTGAATCATTTGATTCATTTGATTTATTTGATTTATTTGATTTATTTGATTGATTTAATTCATTTTATTCATTTGATTCATTTTATTCATATCCTTAATTTTATGCATGTTCAGTCATTCGTTTTATTTCATTCAATTTGTTAGTATGAGTCAATTTATTCTATTAATCTTATAACTATTTCTAAATATAATCTTTATTTTTATGTAATAACCTAATCTAATTTGATTCGTGTATTTGGATCAAAATTATAATGATTTCCATTAATTTTTCTACTCATTTTATGAATTTTAAAACCTATTGTTTCATTTTTGGCTTTACTTTTTTTTTCGTTCGTTTTGTAGATTTCTATAATTTATTCAGTTTATTCGAGATTTTATTCGTGCAAGACTGGAAACTGTTTTCATCCCAACTCTAGTTGGGTGCCTACTTCTCGTAAGTTCTGCAAATTAATCCAATAGTGAAATCTGTAAGAAATGTCTCATCTCACTGCTAGGTGGATTAAATCGGTTTTTTATGATACAGTTCGATTACTCTATCTAATTTTTTTGTTTTTGTCTTGCGAAATCTGGTATGCTTAAATTATCACTATTAATACCTGTATATAGATTTTTTGGAGCATCTTTAATAAATGAATGAATACTATTGTTATATTTATGTACTGCAATTTGTATTGCATCGTTAATTGGTAAATCTGAATTTGTATTTCTTGAGCATCTCAATATTTCTCGAATAGTTGAATGTGTTCTTTGAACTTGTCCATTTGTTTCGGAATGATTCACAGGAGTTTTAAATATTTGTATTCCTAAATTTTTTATTTGTTGCTCAATGATTTCTGATGTTAAAGTTCTCTCATTATCAATTACTATCATACTGGGTACATCCCAATCATATAACAAATCAACTAGTGGGCCTTGTATGTCAACGATTGATCTTGATTTAATTGGTTTAACTTTCAAAAATTTAGATAACTTATCAATTGATGTCAAAAATGAATTGTTTTGATTATAAACAAAAATATCGATGTGTATAATTTCACCTGGATAATTTGGGATAGGTGTTTTTACTGGAAGATTTTTTTGTGGTTTTCGATCATATTTTTCAATTTTGCAAATCTCACAATTTTTTACAAACTGCCAAACTTTTTTATTCATTTCTGGAAAATAACATATTTAATAATTGCCCAATATTTTCGACAGCATTTCTATGTGCATATTCATGAGTTTTTCTAATGTGTCGAATTTGCTCATTTTCATCAATTATATCTTCAACCATTCTTTGAGAGAATCTGGTTTTCATTCTAGTTGGATCATAGGTATTTTTATAAATTTCTTGAATTAAACCCATTACTGGTTCAGTTGTCATGATTCCGTTTAAAATATTTGGCAAAAGGAATTCTTTTAATTTTTCAGATAGAAATTCGACAGTAAAATTTCTTTCTGTAAAAGTATGCCTTTTATGTGCTCCGAAATAAGTTGTAAATGAATAATTAGAGCTAGTGCCAATTTTAAATATTATTTGATTTTTGAAAACATTGATGGGTGATTCTGTTGAAGGGATATAACAATTGTCATCATTATCCGATGAATGTAACGTTGGTGTTAGAGAGTTAATTTGTGGTGAAGTTGCAGGAAGCTTTACTCTAATTTATAATTTATAATTAATTAATATCAACAGACACAGTGTGTCCTAATGATAATTTCTTAATCTATTTAAAAAGTCAAATTGTAATCTGCTACGTAGAATGTGAAGATCGAACTCGGATGACACTCTGTTGAAGGTCCACTGCAAACCAATGATGGCACCGTTTACTCCATAGTTAGTCCGGCGGAGAGGTAATCGGAGGAATAAATTATTGCGAAGGGCGCGAGGGCGAACGTTCATGTTTATCGCACTGAGAAGCTCGTGGCAGTCAATTCGATCTTGCAAAATATCCGAAATCGTCATAGCACGGAATAGATCCCGTCGCACTTGCAATGTATCGAGTCCAATAAGCAAACCCCGGCTTTCATAACTTGGCAGCTGGTGAGGGTTGCTCCAAGGCAATCGACAACCGGGCAAACCGAACAAATCTGCGCTGTATTGTCTCAATTCGATGGACACCGTTGAGATAATGAGGGTTCCACACAACTGAACAATATTCCAGAGTTGATCGAACGAGTGAGCAGTAGAGAGATTTCAAGCAGTAAATATCTGAAAAGTGCTTTGATATTCTCATTATGAACCCCAAACAGCGTGATGCCTTTGCGACAATATAGCTGATATGCTGTTTAAACATCAGTTGTTCATCGAGAAAAACTCCGAGATCTTTGACGCAATTCGCTCTGTCAATTGTGGATTCAGCTAGACAGTAATCGAATCGAATTGGCGTTTTTTTCCTCGAGAACGTAATGACCGTACATTTCTTGGGGTTTAGGGTCATTCGGTTGATCTCGCACCATTCCGCAAAGGTTTCCAGTTGGCGTTGAAGGAAAGCTGCATCATCAGTATTCCGGATTCTATGGTATAACTTGAGGTGTCAACAGTTTTTACGGCATTTAATTAGCAAGGAACTGGAAGGTAAAGTATATTTTTCAATATTTAGAGCCATAGTACTCAAGGGAGAGCAAGGTGTTGAAGGGAGAAAGTTTAGAAAAGCGTGGAAGGATCATATATGCAAGCTTAGAACTCACCGGCGACTTAACCTTTTGTCTGCTACCGTAGGAGTCAGGGTCTTTTGGCATTAGAAATGCGAATCACCTGAGTCTACGGCATGTCCGGATAAGCGTAAAGTAACTTGTTACTTCATGCTGTCGGTTCCGACAGTCGCCGGTGAGCTCTAAGCTTGCATATATGATCCTTCCACGCTTTTCTAAACCTTCTCCCTTCAGCACCTTGCTCTCCCTTGAGTACTATGGCTCTAAATATTGAAAAATATACTTCACCTTCCAGTCCCTTGCTAATTAAATGCCGTAAAAACTGTTGACAAATTTACTCAATAGGTCGTTAACAAAAATGGTTAACAAAAAAATGGTAAAAATATAACTTGAGGTCGTCGGCGAAAGACAACCGTGGTCCTTCTAAACAAAAGTTAACGTCGTTGAAATACAGAAGAAAAATCAATGGACCGAGATAGCTGCCTTGCGGAATATCAGATGAAGCAAAGAACTCTTCGGATACACAATCACCTATCTTGACTGCTAGACGACGATCACTGAGATACGATTGCATCCAACGGAGAATATTAGTATCAAAGCCAAGTCTATCCAATTTTGCCACTGCAATAGCTTGATTTATCTTGTCAAAAGCAGCTGAAAGGTCCGTGTAGATAACGTCAGTTTGAAGGCCATCCGAAATAGCATCTGTAACATATGTTGTGAACGACAGAAGATTCGTAGATGTTGAACGTTTCGGCATAAATCCATGCTGAGTCTCGGAGATATACTGTTTGCAGTGGCTGGAGATGGGTTCCAACACAGCCATTTCAAACAGCTTAGGAACTGCGCTTAGCGTTGTAATACCACGGTAGTTGTCAACTACCTTTTTATCACCTTTTTTGTGAACTGGAAACATGAAGGAGGATTTCCAGAGTTCGGGAAATACTCCGGTTGTTAGCGACAATTGAAACAGATGACAAAGAGGTTCAATTAGACCGGCAGAGCATTTTTTTAAAATAATAGTTGGTATACCATCTAGGCCTGTCGAGGTTGAAGCCTTCATTTTTCTAATCACCAGTTGTACCATATTATTGTCGATATTGATAGAGTTCAAAGACTGGTATGATTGAGGTACATTGAGAGCCGCGCGTGAAGCCTGGGTCGGTGTCAGTTTCTCGTTGGAGAAAACACTCGCGAACTTTTCAGAGAATAGTTGGCACATCTCCTGTAAACTAGAGCTCATACGTCCTCCATAGCTCATCGTTGAAGGCAGCCCGGATTCCTTTCTTTGCTCGTTTACATGCTTCCAGAATGCTTTAGGTTCGGATTTCAACTTACGTTGCACGTTTCGCAAGTAATCGGCATAGCAACGCTTCGATGTCTTTTTATAGACTTAGTTAACATGAACGTAGTGTTGTCGCAGCACGTAGCCCCCAAACTTGGAGTACTTCTTCAGAGCGGTTCTTTTAGTCGCTTTTAACCGTCTCAGCTCGGTAGTGTGCCACGCTGGGTGCTTAGATTGAAGGCCACTTCTTTTGGGTACATAGCGATCGATAGCATAGCTCATAACATTGGAGAAGGTCTGCACTGCAACGTTGACATCATCATTGTCGAGAATTTCAGTCCAGTGGATATTCGACAGCAAGTCAATAATGCTATTATAGTTGGCTTTTCTAAGATTATAGCTGACGGTGTCAGAAGCATTGCAGTCATGCTTCACTCGAATTGCTTCAAGCAATATGTGCAGGGGAGGGTGGTGTCTAACAGTCTTTACCAGGGGGAACGCATCTAGATAAAGCATCTGCAACAACATTTGCGCTTCCTTTTTTTGTAGAACATTTCATAATCATGTTCTTCAATATAAGCCTTCCATCTTTTTAATTTTGCATTTATATTTTTAGGAGATATTGCGAAAGTCAGAGGCATGTGCTCTGTATAAATTAAAATTTTTGCTCCATAAATAAAATTTCGAAGTGTAATCAATGCCCAAACTATTGCCAACATTTCTTTTTCATTTGTTGCATAATTTTCTTCTGTTTTTGAAAGTGTTCGTGAAATGAATGTAATTGGTCGCTCTCCATTATCTGTTTTTTTGGGATAAAACTGCTCCTAGTGCTTTATTTGAAGCATCCGTTGTTAAAATAAACGGTTCATCGAAATTTGGAAAAATAAGAACATCATTTGAAGACAAAATACTTTTCAATATGTCGGAAGCTTTTGTAGCTTCATCATTAAAATTAACAGAAAAATTTCTGGATTAATTTTTTGAAATACGGCGATGGCCATCCTCCCCTCTTAATAACATTGTAAGCGGTTTTGCAAGTTTTGCATAGTCTTTTATAAATCGTCGATAATATCCTGATAAACCTAAAAACATACGAAGTTCTTTTAAATTGGTGGGCTGAGGATAATTTTTAATTGCTTCAACTTTTTTGGGATTTGGGATTAATCCATTCTGGGATACAATAAATCCTAAAAATTCTACATCAGTTTTGAAGAATTGACATTTATCTGGTTGGATACGAAAATTTGATTTTCTGAGTACTTCAAAAATTGTTTTAATATTTGTAATATTTTTTTTTTTTATTTGTTTATTTGATAAGCCACGTATGCGTTAGCTTAAAGGTGCCATTTTTTCATTGTTTTACATTTTGAATTTCTTAAAACTAGGGGGTTACACATTTTAATATTATTTTGTTTTATATAATGAAACTAAAAAAAAACTTTACAGCTAACTTATACATATAAAAGAGGGTATAATATAATATTCGTAAGATTTGGGGGACGGGTCATTTTGTGTGTTCTTTTTATAGTAATTCACTTTATGATATTTAGAAGGGAGATTGTAGGAGAAATTAATTATTAACTAAGCGAAACATTTTACAAGCTTATTAACTAGAAATAACTAGAGAGAGTGGTTCAAGATTAGGGGGAATTAATTAGGGCTATTTTAAAGTAGTGGTACTGTTGGGCATTTCTTAACGAGATTAAATATTGATCAACTAAAACTAGAAGATAGGGGGCACATAAGTTTTGGGAAGATATTCAAGGGGAGAAGGGGGTGAAGTCATACATCTGTGTATCAGAGACATGGGAGGGAGGGTGGACAAGGCTGAAGGGGGGGGGGGAGATATAAACTTTCAGTTTCCGGCATCAGGAATTAACGGCCAGGATTACAGATTCGAACGGATTGATCAACTAAAACTAGAAGATAGGGGGCACATAAGTTTTGGGAAGATACTCAAGGGGAGAAGGGGTGAAGTCATACATCTGTGTATCAGAGACATGGAAGAGAGGGTGGACAAGGCTGAACGGGGGGGGGGGGGGGGGATATAAACTTTCAGTTTCCGGCATCAGGAATCAACGGACAGGATTACAGATTCGAACGAATGTATCAAGTATTGGGACGCCGGGCGGTTTTCCTCGAGCCGGCAGGGGTTCCTCCAGACGATTTCGTAGTACGGCTCAGATACGGATCGGAAGCACACCGCGCTGCGTTGTACTGTAGATCTCGTGTTGTTGGTTCATTCGACAGATGTTTTGTCTCGTCTTGGAGTCGTATCAAACCATCGTTGGGGTACGGTAGGCAGAAGAGGGCACTTCTGGGAATGATAAGAGAAAAGATAGGGGCATTTAAATTTGGATATTGATGGTTTTGAGGAACGTGTATATAAGGGACATGTAGAGAATATCGCGGCTTGCTAGTACATCTCGAACCGGGACATTGGGTGATCTTCCTCGGGCCCGAAGGGAATCGAATAGTTGAGATTTGGCAGAACAGTACTCGGCGCATGCCCAGACAACATGTTCGATTTCGTGATAACCGTTGCCACAAGCGCAGATACCGCTATCCACGAGCCCAATACGCCGGAGATGTGCGTCCAGCGTGTAGTGATTGGACATGAGCCGAGACATCACGCGAATGAAATCCGGACCCACATCCATCCCCCTGAACCAAGGTTTCGTCGATACCTTTGGGATTATCGAATGTAGCCACCTTCCTAGTTCACCATTGCTCCATGAAGTTTGCCAACTTTCGAGGGTTCTGTGATGAGTAATACTGAAAAATTCGCTGAAGCTAATTGGTCTTTCATATATGTCACCTTGTAAAGCGCCCGCCTTCATTACCTGGAATGGAGCAATGCGAGGGAACCCAAACTAAGGTAATCTTGTACGATCTTACAGACAAAGCCCGCCGGCGCTCCCAGATTTTCCCCAGAAAATATGGAATGTGCTTTCTAGGTTTCATTGAACGGAGAGCCTCGATTGAGCTGAGGCTATCCGAGACAATAAAGTAATGATCGGTGGGCAAAGTATCAAAGATCCCAAGGGTATACTGAATAGCAGCAAGTTCTGCGACGTAAACTGAAGCAGGATCATTGAGTTTGAATGAGGCGGTGAGGTTTTGATTGAATATACCGAAGCCAGTGGAGCTGTCGAGGCTTGACCCGTCGGTGTAAAACATCTTGTTGCAGTCGAGTTCTCGAAATTTACTATGAAAGATGCTTGGGGTCACTTGCGGACGTATGTGATCCGGGATTCCACGAATCTCGTCTTTCATGGTTGGGATAGTATGAAGAAGGATTGATATTTTGTGCCATGTAATCGAAGTACAAGGACATAAATCGGGTTTGAGAATTGAGCTCGACAAGCCTTTCGAAATTTGCAATTACTAACGGGTTCAAGATATCGCATCGGATGAGCAATCGATATGAGAGGTCCCAAAATCGATTTTTCAGCGGAAGGACGCCCGCCAGCACTTCTAAACTCATCGTATGTGTCGAGTGCATGCAACCCAAAGCAATACGCAAACAACAATATTGGATTCGCTCTAGTTTGATGAAATAAATGTTCGCAGCGGAGCGGAAACAGAAACTCCCGTACTCCATCACCGACAATATTGTTATTTGGTACAGCCTGATCAGGTCTCCTGGGTGGGCACCCCACCATGTTCCGGTTATTGTACGGAGAAAGTTGATCCTTTGCTGGCACTTCTGTTTCAGATACCTAATGTGACATCCCCAGGTTCCTTTAGAGTCGAACCAGACCCCGAGATATTTGAAAGTTGAAACCTGAGCAATAGTTTGACCCATTAATTGAAGCTGTAGTTGCGCTGGTTCACGTTTCCTTGAAAATACGACTAGCTCAGTTTTCTCCGTGGAGAACTCGATACCTAGCTGGAGGGCCCAAGCAGACAAATTGTCCAAGGTATCTTGCAATGGTCCTTGCAGATCGACGGCGTTGGGACCTGTAATAGAGACCACACCGTCATCTGCAAGCTGCCTTAGCGTGCAGGAATTGACAAGACATTCGTCAATGTCATTCACGTAAAAGTTATAGAGAAGGGGGCTTAGACATGAGCCCTGGATAAGACCCATGTAGCTAATTCGTGATGTCGATAAATCACCATGCGAAAAATGCATATGTTTTTCAGACAGCAAGTTTAGCAAAAAGTTGTTTATAGTCGGTGAAAGACCATGCTGGTGCAGCTTCTCAGAAAGAATTTTGATAGAAACAGAATCAAAAGCCCCCTTTATATCTAGGAAAACTGATGCCATCTGCTCTTTGCTAGCATAAGCCATTTGAATTTCTGTTGAGAGCAACGCAAGACAATCGTTCGTCCCTTTGCCTTTGCGGAAACCAAATTGTGTATCTGACAGTAAGCCATTTGCTTCAACCCAATTGTCGAGGGGAAACAAGATCATTTTCTCGAACAACTTTCGGATACAGGACGGCATTGCAATCGGTCGATACGAGTTGTGGTCGGAGGCTGGTTTTCCTGGTTTTTGAATGGCGATGACCTTCACTTGCCTCCAGTCTTGAGGGACAATATTACCCTCAAGAAACTTATTAAATAAATTCAACAAGCGTCTCTTGGCAGAGTCTGGCAGATTCTTTAACAAGTTAAATTTGATTCTGTCTGGCCCTGGGGCTTTATTGTTACATGATAAGAGAGCAAGTGAGAACTACACCATCGAAAACGGTGTTTCGTTCGCGTTATTGTGAGGGGACGCGGCGCGGTAGATTTTCTGTGCCGGGGCGGAATCCGGACCAACCTTCTTGGCAAAATCGAATATCCAACGGTTTGAATATTCCACGCTCTCATTAGTACTGTTTCGGTTTCGTAAGCGCCGGGCCGTACTCCAAAGAGTGCTCATCGATGTTTCTCTCGTTAGTCCGTCGACGAACCGGCGCCAGTAGCTACGTTTTTTGGCTTTTATCAAACTCTTCATGCGCGTTTCCGCCATCGCGTACTGTCGGTAGCTAGCTGGCAGCCCGTCATCCCGGAAGGTCTTATACGCAGCGGCCTTCTCCGCGTACACGTCTGAGCACTCTTTGTCCCACCATGGATTGGGAGGACGCCCGCGTGTGTTCGCGTCTGGTACGCGTTTAGTCTGAGCTTGAATCGCGGTATCGAGAATCAAGCCAGCCAGGAACCCGTACTCTTCCTCCGGAGGAAGCTCTTGAGTGCACTCGATTTTGTCGGATATCGCGGACGCGTAGCTCTTCCAATCAATATTTCGTGTGAGGTCATACGAAACATTGATTGTATTCGGTGGCCCTGAACCGTTAGCAATATTAATTGGCAGATGGTCACTGCCGTGGGGATCAGAGACTACCTTCCACATGCAATCTAACCGCAGAGATGTCGAGCAGAGAGACAGATCTAAGGCGCTCAGTCGCGCTGGAGGGGCAGGAATCCGTGTCATTTCACCCGTATTCAAAATAGTCATATTGAAGTTGTCGCAAAGCTCATGGAGTAGAGTAGATCGATTATCGTCATGAATGCAACCCCATGCCGTGCCGTGGGAGTTGAAGTCACCTAAAACTAGCCTCGGTGCGGGGAGGAGTTCCGCAATATCTCAAAGCCGTCGGTGGCTAACTGAGGCTCTAGGGGGATGTAGGTGGAAGCAATGCAAAGGTCTTTGCCTTTAATTCTGGTTTGGCAAGCGACAATTTCAATGCCTGGTGTCGAGGGGAGGTCGATCCGATTGAAAGAATAGCACTTTTTGATCCCCAAAAGTACTCCTCCGTAAGAGTCTTCTCGATCCAAGCGAATAATATTAAAATCGTGGAAGTGTAGGGTTATTTCTGAAGTGAGCCATGTCTCGCATAGGGCAAATGCATCGCATTTCAAATTATTTAGTAAGATTTTAAACGAATCGACTTTCGGGATAATGCTTCTGCAATTCCACTGTAGAACAGTGATTAAATCCTTGACCTCGTTCGATGAATTAGCCATCGAAGGATACAATCGCTGAAAGAAGGGGCCATTTCGCAGTGAACTGCATCAAAAATGTTTTTACTGCGGGGAGAAAGCTTATCAAGATACTTTTAAGGGGGTCAGAAATGTTTAACGCTGTAAGAATACGGTCCACAATGTCAGAGAAATTTATTAAGCCAGCACTGTTTTCTTTCTCTGGCTGAGATATGGGAACACTTGGGGTTTTTGATGTTCCTGGAAGTGCTGGGCACTCCTTTTCTGAGCTCAGGTTACTGAGACCGGGAGCGACTTGCTTCGGTTTTGCACCAGTACTTCCTTGAATAGTTATTTAGGGGGACCATGAAGAGACACCTTCTGGCCTTTACGACGAAGCTTGGAAGAGGAAATTTTCTTCCTTTTTCTACTACTTCTAGGCACAGCAGAAGATGTTCCCTCCTGGGGTTCATCACAGTCGCCTTCGTCAGTAGACAAGTTGGTAAAGATGTTCGTAGAGACAGGTGGCGTAGCTATCTTAAGCATTTCTGCAAAAGATCGCTAGAGCGTCCCTGGAGGGAACGCTTAAGATTTTCCTCGCGCTGTTTGTACGCGGGACATGAAGGGAGATCATGTGGATTTCCCCCACAGTAGAGACACTTTTCGACATCTCTACCACAGGAATCATCCGCATGATTCCCACCGCATTTCCCACAGCGGGCTTTATTGCTACAATGGGAGGCTGTGTGTCCCAATTGTTTGCAATTAGTACAGTTCATGACCCGCGGCACAAAGAGGCGAACAGGTAGACGAACCTTGTCAAAGAGGAGGTAATTGGGCACCCTGTACTCCTTCGTAAAGGGCTCGTAGCCAGCAATATCGTTTGCCTGAGTTGAACTGTTAACCACCACCCGAAGCTTATCAGGGCGAATTTTCGATATTTCTGTCACGGCCGAATACCGATCCGTCAGAACTCGAGAAATCTGCAACAGATTCAAACACTTTTTTTCTTTGGTCCGAAAGAAGATCACAAATGGCCCGGTGGCCGAGCTCGGATATACCTTGAGCCGGGGAGCCGATTTTATTTCGACGTCCATCTTACCTTGAGATGAACCGCCGTCAGGGGAAGTCATTTTTGCACGGGCCTAATGCCCAGTGCACGTTATTAAGACAACCAAGAAGGGGAAACGAAAACTAATACTTGGCTTGTGTAGGTGACGGATACCAGACGGCTTACTAGAAGAACACTGCCTCACTTGTCACTGACCGGCTAACGGTAACAGAAACAGAAACACAAAAGAAGGGAAAAAGATGGGTGGGTAATGTCAGAGACGTAACCGGAGTGAAGTAGAATACACTTTAGACCGGTAAATTCTCCTCTGGAATAAGCAATTTCTATGCGATTTTGTCGACTTTAGTACATTCATAGTTTATTTGGAGTATGTTTGGAATTATCAAGTTGACAATTTGCGACATTCTTTGAAAATATTGTTGAACTTTTATGAATGAAGGCACGAAAACGAGCGTTTGACCGTCGTCCTACTACCAGCATCAGAGAAGTAGCAGATCAGCATTTTTCGCTACATGGCCTGTACCAAACAAACCGCTCGTAAGTCCACCGGAGGAAAGGCTCCCCGCAAGCAGTTGGCAACGAAGGCCGTGTAAAAGTGCCCCAGTCACGGTTGGCGTTAAGAAGCCTCATCGCTACCGAACAGAAACTGTCGCCCTGCGAAAAATTTACAGCTATCAGAAATTGAGCGGGCCTAAATTGTGACCCAAAATGAACCACAAACCAACAAGTTCTTTTCAGGACCAGCCAATTATAAAGTATTATTATTATAAATGAAATTTTCCATTGCCTTACAACCTCCCTCCCCCTTTCCACCCGGCTTGAATTACTATCTATCTTGATGATGCTGTGCGGCGGGGGCACAGGCAGTTTCCAGTATAGTGGAAAATTTAGGCTTGCGCGTTTTTCCCAAAAGTTTTTTAGCTGTGCTGTTTTCAAGGAAGTTTTAGTTGAATTCAAAATAAAATAGTTTATTTCTATTGTCAGAGATGGACCTTCCAACGAAAACTAGTCTGGCTCGCTTGGAATCGAATTGTACGGACCAACCACTGCTTTCACAAAATCTGTTATTTTCAGTAATTTTACATTCTACACAACTAGTCACAACTATTTCCAATCAGCGCAAAAATCGAAGGTTTTCATTCAGTACAACAGCAGATTTTCACTTTTAGAAAAAACAGGCAACATTCTGGCCGAAAATTTTGAAACGGTGCACCTATATCGAAACGTTAGAAAACGTTCGATTTTTGTAAATTGAATCATTACACTAACCTGTCTACAAATCACACAAAAAACTTTTTTATTTTGTGCCATTCTACTTGAAAGCGACGATATTGTTCACAAGTGGCTCACTTACCATCCAACGCTCTTGTCAAGCCACTTACTGATGCTTGTAATAACAAAACTTCAATTTCATTCTTTGTCGATAAATTGATGGCCCTGAAAAGGGCCATTTGTTTGGGCAGTGTTCGGAATTTACTTGGAGCTGGTGTATTTGGTAACAGTTTTGGTGCCATCTGAGACGGCGTGCTTGGCCAACTCTTCTGATAGCAGCAAACGGACGGCGGTTTGAACTTCGCGGGAGATGCTGCAAACGAACTGATCGTGAACAACAGCATGCTGAGTTTTTATACCTGACTACAGCACAATGTAAGCTCGTCCTTTTTTGTGTTGTCCTCAATATGTGTTATTCGTAGCTCCACCCTTCGTTGGTCGACCACATATTTTTGATAAAGAACAAAATTGAAATTGTGTTTCCAATACGGAGATTATCGAACACTCAGGGTAAAAAGAGTAATGTAATACGGCACCTTGGTAAAATGTTTGAGAATTGAAACCTTTTTTGAATGCACCTAGTAAACACGAAACTGTAAACAAACACACAAATTGTAACTTTTTATTTTGTGTCATTCTACGTGAAATCGACGATATTGTTCACAAGTAGCTCACTTGCCATCGAACGCTCTTGGCAAGCTACGGATGCTTGTAATAACAAAATTTCAATTCGATTCTTTGTTGATAAATGGCCCGTACCAAACAGACCGCTCGTAAGTCCACCGGAGGAAAGGCTCCCCGCAAGCAGTAAGCAACGAAGACCGTGCAAAAGTGCCCCAGTCACGGTTGGCGTTAGGAAGCCTCATCACTACTGAACAGAAACTGTCGCCCTGCGAGAAATTCACAGCTATCAGCAATCGAGCAGGTCTAAATTGTGACCCAAAATAAACCACAAACCAACAAGTTCTTTTCAGGACCAGCCAATTATATTCCAGTAAGATATAAATGAAATTTTCGTTTTCCATTGCCTTACAACCTCTTTCCTCTCGGCTTGAATTACTATCAATCTTGATGATGCTGTGCGGCGGGGGCACAGGCAGTTTCCAGTATAGTGGAAAATTTAGGCTTGCTCGTTTTTCCCAAAAGTTTTTTGGCTGTGCTGTTTTCAAGAAGTTGTAGTTGAATTCAAAATAAAATAGTTTACTTCTATTGTCAGAGGTGGACCTTTCAACGAAAACTAGTCTGGCTCGCTTGGAATCGAATTGTACGGACCAACCACTGCTTTCACAAAATCCGTTATTTTCAGTAATTGTACATTCTACAGAATCAGTCACAACTATTTCCAATCAGCGCAAAAATCGAAGGTTTTCATTCAATACAACAGCAGATTTTCACGTTTGAAAAAACAGGCAGCATTCTGGCCGAAAATTTTGAAACGGAGCACCTATATCGAAACGTTAGAAAACGTTCGATTTTTTTTAAATTGAATCATTACACTAAACTGTCTATAAATCACAAATAACTTTTGATTTTGTGCCATTCTATGTGAAAGCGACGGTATTGTTCACAAGTGGCTCACTTACCATCCAACGCTCTTGACAAGCCACTTACTGATGCTTGTAATAACAAAACTTCAATTTCATTCTTTGTCGATAAATTGATGGCCCTGAAAAGGGCCTTTTGTTTGGGCAGAGTTCGAAATTTATGTGGAGCTGGTATATATGGTAACAGTTTTAGTAAACAGTAAAGAGAGTAATGTAATACGGCACCTTGGTAAAATGTTTGAGAATTGAAACCTTTTTTGAATGCGCCTAGTAAAAATGTTTTCCACTTCACTCCAGTTTGTTTCTGACCATATTTGCAATTTGCGTACTGAAATAAATCATAATTTAGGGTTTAACCCAAATTGCTCCCCAGGGAGAAACAGTCCATGAAACAGAAAATGCAAACTTATTCTTTGAAATGAGTTTGGTGGCCCTGAAAAGGGCCTTTTTTATAATGATACAAGTGAGTTCTACCATACAATGTGCGTCCCTGCCGCTACAGGGTATAGACGACATTCATTGAGATTTTGCACTTGGCGTGTTCAGTATAGGTCACGGCATCTCGGATGACATTTTCCTGCACACCATCAGCATTCGTAGATTAAATCGGAAATGCATTTTACATTACCACGACGCGCCAGACGCCGAATGGCGGATTTGGTGATTCCCTGGATTTTATCACGAAGAACCTTGCGATGACGCTTGGTAGGGAACGCAAACATGATACCGCTCATTGTACCGTCCGGACGAGCATGTTGCTCGTGTGGTAAGCGAGCACCCACTGATACAAAACAAGCTCGCGTGACCTGTATATATAACATTCCCGTATGTAATGAAACGCTTACATGCTCCTTTTTGACGGCTCTGCGTGGGATATACTGGCAAATTGCGCATTTTCCTCGCTGTTTCCGAAGGATTTTCTAAAAATCCTTGTTTTGGTTTATTTATAGTAGTCGCACTAATTCCGAAATTTAATACGAAATACGTGCACAAATTTCCGATCAGATAGTGCAAAAATATTGCGATTTCGTCCAGTAGAACGGAAGATATTCGCATTTCAAATCTGGGAAAATTTCTCAACTGAAATTTTTGAAACGGGACCCCATATTGAAACGTTAGAAGTATTCTACTTCAAAAATACTGCAACCTCAACTAGGCGTAGAGTGTGCAAATAACCTTGAACGCGGATTAACACTGTTTGTCGCTATAGAGTGTACGGACCGATGACAAAAGACTTCTATCTCGACTGAGTGCTCGATAACGAATCAATATTTGTAATATGTTCGTCAAGAGTTTTACCAATAATTATTATATCAAAAATATATACATAATAAATTTTTCCGATGTATTCTCTGCGAACATCATCCATAACCCTTTGAAAAATACTGGGAGCATTCTTCAAACCAAATGGCATTCGAACAAATTCATATTTGCCATTATTTATTGAAAAAGCAGTTTTTTCTATATCTTTTTCTGACATTGGAATTTGATGAAAGCCTGAAGCTAAATCGAGAGTAGTACAATATTTATTCCTACCTAGATTAGCTAAAACAGAGGAAGTATCTGGAATAGGATAACGATCACTTATTGTTTTAATGTTGAGTTTTCTAAAATCAACATCAAGACGAAATTTTTTTTTATATTTGAAACGTCCATTTTTTTGGAACTATCTAAATTGGAGAATTATAAGGTGATTTAGATGGTCTTATGATACCATCATCTAATAATTTTTTAATTTGTTTTTCGACTTCTGTCTTTAATGCTTGGGGGTAGGGATAAGATTTGGAATAAATGGGATTGTCATCAATAGTTCGGATCTCAGCTTTAACTCTTGTTGTGAAGCATAATTTTTCGTCCAGTGGTTGGAACAAATCCTGAGAAATAGATATTAGGTTAATCAATTTTGTTTTTTCTGTTGGAATTAAATGTTCATCTTGTTAACCTCTTGAAGTCGATGCTGTAATAAAGGAATAATACTATTGTTAATAATAAGCTGTTCATCTGATGTATTTATTATGGCACCTAATTCTTTTATAGCCGTAAGCACAAAGCCGTACTAACTGTTTTTAAACCGGACTAACTTTTAAACCGGCCTAAAATATTTGGTAAGCTTTAATCAAACGATGCTGTCATTTATATGGCTGCGTTCTGATCTGCGTTACACGTCAATGTTAAAAAACAACAAATTCAAGTTAAAGAAAATGAGTAAAGTCATTCCGATATTTTCTTGCAGTAAAATAGCTTTTCTTCTTCAAATATCTCGTTCCATAGGGCTTGAGAACAATTTTGTCAACTTGTTGCCGATATATTTCTGAACATAGAACTTTAACGTGTTGGATAGTTGAAAGTTGGCCGATGATGTGCAGTACTTTGTAGTGACATAATATGCACAAAAGAAAATAAGTTGATATACATATGCATGTTTTTATTCAGTTTGAATAGGCGCTCGTCGAGTTAGAGGTGGCTAAACCATCAGTTGTAATTGGTGCCATGATAGTTATTTCTCGACAAAAATATGATTACTGGTTAAAACCAAACTGTCAAAATTCTCTTTGAAAAGGAAATTCCGGACAAACCGTTGCTGGATAAACACAGTTCATAGTAGTTAATGGAAGAGAAAATTTTTCTCTTTTGTTTACTGCCAACATCTGTGATTGGCGAGTAACAGTTTGTCCGGAATTCCCTTTCAAAGAGAATTTTGACAGTTGGCTTTTAAGCCGGAATTATTTGTTTGTCGAGATTTCATACTTTGATTAAAAAATTGGTTAAAATATATCAATTTGAATTTAAAATGAACTGTGAGTGTCATTCTAAGTGAACATGGTACCTATCGACGTGGGGGAGAACATTTATTTTCGTTTCAAGTGAATTTTCACAAGTTTGGAATAAAGATCAATTATCAATGAAGGTCTGCGAATTGAAATTATACACGTTTTTCAGCGAGGTTTAAATCAAAATTAAACAAAGATCAAACATAAAATTAAACTTTGACAGAATGATCATTTATATTCACGAGCGTAATATTTAATTTTTTTTGCTCTGCGGCAGACAGAATATAGATATATTTCTATAATGCATCAATGCAAATTGGAACGATTTATGCCAAAAATCGAAATAAATATATTGATCACCGTTGTGTTCACAATAAATTTCAAAACATTTTGTATTCAGAAGTTTTATGTGATGTTATTCTTATTGGAACATTGCACATATTTAAAATCAATTATTTACTCTTAGCTTAGGGTATTTGTGGAGCTAATTTCTAAGCTGTTAACATTCGGATTCAATTTGCTACCGACCAGTGTAAGTAAATTCATAAAATATTGTATTTTACGATCTATATCCAATTTTCATTTGTTTGGTTCTATCCCCTAAAAACAATAATTTTCGTCCGTTATTTACTTTCTTTGATGTGTGATACAATAGATATATGGGCAATAATTCGTGAAAATATGTTATCGATTTATATTAATGAATTAAATGGTCCCACTTATTCTCTTAGCGATAAGCAAAAAGAAAAGAATCAAAACAATTCTTATTGTAGTTCTGTTTCTAATTCACAAAAACAACTAAGATCTGAATTGATTGTATAGATCTCAATTTATCCAAACGTGCTCTACTGTAACCCTTCGATGTGCAATTGGAATCAAGCGTGTAGAGAGAAGGAAAGAATAACGAGGAAATAAAAAAATGCGGGTAGATAAACACGGTAAAAAACTTTACCCATTTTATAAGCTGTCAAAAAATGGGTATTTTATTGCTTATAACAATTGGTGCTTTTTATTGATTTCACAATTACTCGATGAGATAATGTCAATGGATATACTGATCTTAATAATGAGTGAAAAGTCATTAAGAATTATTTCAAGCTAGTTAACCTGCAAACTAAGGTTCGTAGCGGAAGCTGCAAATTACCGACCTGTATCTGAGTACGTGGCGGAAACGGAACATTTCGGCAATACTCATAAAAAAAACGGCTGTTTAAACTACTGAGGATGTTGCAAATATGCGTTTGGCATTTTTAGAGCAGCCAAAAGATCCAGCCATTAAAAATATATCCAGTTGGCGGTTTTATTTTGTTAAGTAGTTAAGGAGACAATAATGTGAAATGAATGTTATTTTATGTATTTTTTAATTCAGAAATAATTCTATTGACAGTATTTTTCATACTGGCGCGATTTTCATGAATGGATATTTTTCACGCGTTTTGTTGTAACAGTTCTGCGGGTAAGGGTAAAACATACCCAGATTGACGTACAAGAGCTATATTCATTTATGAATAACCCACTTAATGGGTTATTCCACTTTTATTGAAAATGCGTAGTTTTCTACGCATTAATTGGTATTTTATTTTATTGGTGTAGATCGACAGTGCTTGTCTTTCCTACCTGATAAACTGGCTTATTTATTTCCATCTTTATTGCGAGCAAAGAGAGCCATATTTATCCAGAAGAAAGCCGAAGAGAGGATTGAAAGTAACGAAATGTATGCAAGAGAAGCATGACAAATTTTTGCATATTTTTGTCTTCTTCCGGTAACATGACAATAATGTGAAATGAATGTTATTTTATGTTTTTTTTTAATTCAGAAATAATTCTATTGACAGTATTTTTCATACTGGCGCGATTTTCATGAATGGATATTTTTCACGCGTTTTGTTGTAACAGTTCTGCGGGTAAGGGTAAAACATACCCAGATTGACGTACAAGAGCTGTATTCATTTATGAATAACCCACTTAATGGGTTATTCCACTTTTATTGAAAATGCGTAGTTTTCTACGCATTAATTGGTATTTTATTTTATTGGTGTAGTTCGACAGTGCTTGTCTTTCCTACCTGATAAACTGGCTTATTTATTTCCATCTTTATTGCGAGCAAAGAGAGCCATATTTATCCAGAAGAAAGCCGAAGAGAGGATTGAAAATAACGAAATGTATGCAAGAGAAGCATGACAAATTTTTGCATATTTTTGTCTTCTTCCGGTAACATGATGCTGCCATTTGCATTGCTGCGTTCTGATCAGCAATACACGGCTATGTTAAAAAACTGTACAATAAAGTTAATTTAAAATGGTGAATCGACATCTTGTTGAATGGGATTTATAACATAAGTATTGTATCAAATAAAATAATTTTTTCGAGCAATTTCATCACAAGATGGCGGCTCTGCAGCATTTTCACCTCATGCGCGTTTTTTTGGGAGGGGTCCACAATCCGAAATCTATCTCCCGTGATTTTTGGACTAGCGCTAAAAACTAAAGTTTTTCTGATTCCTTATGTCAATAGCGATGTACGTAGGATTTTTTCGATATTTTGATTTTAAGCGAAATGGTGCAGTTTTGAGTGAAAAAACTTAGAGAATGTCATAAAAATCTACACAAAATCGTTAATCAATAAAAAGGTAAGCAATAAAAAATTTAATCCTGCGTTCGTGGCTATAAAAATCAATTTTGAATATACTGTGAAAATTTCCAAGCGACCAAAAATCATTTGCTCGAGTTACATTTCCGGCCAGTGGTTTCGAGAAAAACGCGGTTAAAGTACATAAGAAGCGTTGCGGCAAAATTGAAAATTATATTTTTGAATTGTTTTCGTTCTCCATGTTTTGGGATATCATTTTTTACATCCTAAAGCACATTTTAGACTAATAAATAAAATATCGATTGTTTTAAAAGTCTACAGTGGAGTAACCGCTTAAGTAATTTATTATTTAAGATCCATAATTGACTAAAACGTTATTTTGCTAATAATGGTACATACTATCGAGAACTTTATAGAGTTGTATTGTTAGGCGCTAGCCACTCCAAGGGCTTGAAGAGCTTCTCTAACATTACACTTAGTAGTTTGTCAGTTCAGCCAAATCTGACTGTTCCAAATTAAATCAAATGCTTATAGAAAGAGAGTGGAAGCTTACATCTTTTGAAAAGTTTGTATCAGTTGCTGTTCTGCAACCAATGAAAAATGCCATAAAAATTATTTATTTGCTTCAGATAATTATGTCGTCCATGGAATGGAAATCTGAAATTTTAGCCTGGTGGGGCTTATTATACCATCCTACCCAACTAGTCTACTAACCATGCATATAGAATTTGGCAAACCTACTTTGCTGAAAATGAAGTAATTCAAATTATCAGCACGATTATCCAATCATGCCTGAAATACCAAAAGTCCAGTAATTTTAATTAATAAAAATTATAATTAGTTACTTCCTATAGTTTGCCATCTGTCTGATAATGAATTGACAATTATAAATTTACAAATTGATCCTGATACTGGATGCAGACAAAATTTCTTGGAGCAATCGTTCTGAATTTTACACAATTATTCTTCTTCACATCATTGCCCAGGCAACTACAAGAGCTTACTTGTGAAATGCCGTGCAAATATCTCAACGTTTGTCCAGTAGATTTTGAGTTATGGTGTATACCGCAAAACAAGATTTCGATGTGGCGCCTGACTGAAAAGACAAAGAATCTTTGCATCGAAAAAAATAAAGTATCCAATTTTTTGCCGATAATACCTTACACAACTCCCCTTAAGTTCCGATTTAAGCGATTTTTCCGTATTCAACTTTTTGCGTCATTTTGCCAAGTAATCTGTCTAGTCTCAGCTTTCACAGTTCTTTCATACCCTGTACAAATCTGTTCTATCATAAAGAATTAAACGAAAATTTGTACTACAGCAGAAATGCAAATCGTTCAAGATATGCTAGAAAATTATAAATTACAAAACATTACAAGCAAGCTCCGATAACATTTAAATAACGATCAATATGAGAATATTTGTTTGCCGTCATATTTAAAAGTGTTACTTAGGCTATATAGCATGGCTTCATTTACAATTTTTTATTCAATCTTAGTTTTGAACTCTTTCAAAAGCAGTAAAAATATAAATAAACTTCCACTTGCTTATGGTGTTCTTTGTGAGAAGATACAACTAGGAAAGGGAACAAATTGTGATTATATATTCTTTTCCTCATGTAAAAATAACTAAAAAATTGTGAGCAAATTAAACTTCTCTCATTTTGATAGCCATAGGTAAACTAACGAACGAAAACAATTTTCATCTCTGAATCCAATTATAAAATTTCGTTCGACAGTTTGTTTCAATATGATTCGACTTCTGCTAACCTGCAATATAACTCTTCGATGTGGCGTTTTGAAATGAGCGTGTAGCACCTTCTAGATATAGGACGATAAAGAATATTTAAAAAATGCATTTAAAATTCGATTACACCTGTTTTTCGTACGGGATAAAACTTGCTTACTTGCCCTCATATGGTTTGTGTGCAACATGGGCCATAATATTGCACATAAAGTTCGAAAAGTTGATTCAAATTATTGAGATGTATGCAAGAGGAACATGGCGGCCTTTTACACTGTTTTTATTTGGCTTCAGGATGCAGCCATTTCTGCAATGACAGGTACTAACGTCTTAGGCCGGACTAAACTCAGGCCTAAAATCAAAGATAGTACCGTGTGGCGGTACCAACTAGATTCAAGCTTACCGCTATTAGAGTGTCGTGCCCAATAATTGCATCAAATGTTCTGAGTTTATCCATATGGAAGAATTTAACATTTATATTAGAATATGGTTTAAATATTGGTGCTTGGGAATATTTAGTAATTTGTATATCTCCTGCTACAGATGATACGAAGAATGGTTTTTCTACATCACGTGAGGTATTTGCAAATTTTGGATGAATGAAATTTTTGTTTGATCCTGCATCGACTAGAAATTTTAAAGGAGTTTCTTTGTTACCATAATATAGAAAATATGGTAATGATGAATTTATTCTAAAAAATTCAATTCGGCTGAATTTTCATCAATTTCTGTGTTATCGTGCTCTTGATATTCAAGGCCACTGGTGTATCTCTCAAAAGAAATTCCATAATTGCAACTTTCTTCTGTTAAATATGGAATCTGTTCAAAATATTGATTTATATCAGGATCTGCATCGTAATTTTCATTTGTCTCTAGATGAAACTGTTTTGACTGATGATAATTTTGAGGTCTATTTGCATAGTTAATATGGCGAGACCTAATAGACTGATCAACTTCCATCGGTTCTGGTTTTGGTAAAAATGGATTTTTCGTTTGAGGTTTAGTCTGTGGAATCAAATTTGAAGAGGTTTAAAATATTGTTGGGGAAATTGTTGAGGAAATTGTTGAGGTGGTTTCGGAAACATTCGTTGAGGAAATTGTTGTGATGCTTAAAACGTTTGTTGAGGATTTTGTTGTCTAAACTGGTATCCTTGGTTAATATTTTTTGGTGGCGCGAAAGTTCTTGGAGAAATTTGCGGGGGTTTATAAAATTGATGTTGTGGATTTACTTTAGGTGGAATTTTTGGAGGACCTGATGAAAATGCATCAATATATTTTGGTTTGATCATATTTTTGCTATATTCAATATTTTGGTTCGTAATGCAATAAGCATATGCGTTTGCTAAAGATTCAGGATCATGATTTTTCAAATACTTTCCCACGTCTCCATCGAAACTACGAATAAATGCGTCAATTGCCTTTCGATTATACATATCTAACATTGCACGTGAAGCTTCTGGATGTGTATATTCAGGGCAAGTTTTGATTTATCCTGCAATAAGAGATAAAAATTTATTAATATCATCGAAGTAAACATCTAGAGGTCTATCTCTCTGTATGCAATTCATTAGTTGGTAGTCCAAGGTGGTTAAGTCCCCTTTTTCACCGTAATACGTCAAGTTTTTTTTTTAATTAAATGCCAATTGATGTTGACATTTGAATTGACTAAAGCGTTGTTTGCCACTCTTTTTATTTTTCTTCGAATGCATGTGCAAATAGCGTAAATTTTTTTTTTTGCTCAACCGTACTTTGCTCTGCGGGTTGGTACGCTTTTACTAAATTGTCGACGTCCCTAACCCAATTGCTCAATTCATCTGATTTACCATCAAAAGTTGGTATATCTTTAATTAAATTTGATAACCTTTCAATTACTGATGGATCGGCAATTGATCCATCAGGATTTTGGTATGTTAAAACCGGATCACTATAATCTATTTCAGCCGAAGAAGCGTTTACCGTTTCTAACACTGACAAACGAGCCAAAATTTCCACAATTTGTGATGAATTATTTGGTACTGTCATATTTTTAATCTTTAAATTTTTGAAACTATCAATTAAACTTTCGACCTCAATTTTTAAGACACAAATGAATCACTTTTTTAATTTATCACTGTTCAATCACTTTTCCTTATTTAATTAGTATTAAATTACTAACTAGTTAAATTTTTATTGATATACAAATTGAAAATATTTAAAGATACTTATAATATACTCTTTATCATCCTAACTTCCAACTTCTATCAGGGGAAGTGCGGTTACTGTCCTTTATCGGGGCAATCACGTCTTGGGGTCAGGCACCAGAGTGACGTTCAATCCTTCCCGTGAAGTGACGGGATCCCTTTTTTCCGTTGCCGAGTTTTTAGCTGCCAATGGTGAGTCGGGGCGTCCTTCTTCACAGCTGCTAGATGCGGTCAGATGGAACTTGTTTTCACTTTTTTTCACTGCACTGTAACGTCGTGACTAAGAAAACTTTTCACTCTGGTCCCTATTCGGGCGCCAGTTAAATTTTACTTAATTACAATGAATAAAAAAATATAATTTATTGGAACTATTCACTACACGTTAAAACTAAGACTGAACAATAATGTTCCCTATCGGCCTATATATAACCTCAGCCAGGCGATGTAACCAGCTGCGCTTCTCAGAACACCTGTTGTTGTTACTGTTTTCCTTAGAGCGCGCATGTTGTCGTCTAGCCCTGATTCCAGTTAATTATCACATGTTGTCGTCTGGGAACGATGCGTGTGAACCAGCTAACTCATCAGTGCCATTAATGAAATTGGATCGTCATCACAATCCACTTGTATTGAAAATCGACTTTGTGTTCGACGTGGCTGTGAATGACGATGGCGACTTATTTTACGATTTCAATCTATGCGATCATGATGAATTGAATGCGGAAATTTCACGTGTCAATTGGGCTGAGATATTAGCGACGGGCAGTTTGGATGAATCTGTGAACAGTTTTTATCGCGAACTAGATTCAATTTTCAAACAACTTGTGCCTAGGAGGAAGCGTATGCGGTGCCCGAATAACAAACGCTCTTGGTGGACTGGAGAGCTACGGAATCTTCGGAATAGACTGTGAAAAGCTCGAACACGTTTCTTCAGAACTAGAAGCGAAGCCGACAAATTGTTCGTGCGGGATTTGGAACGCGAATTTGAACTTATGAACGCCGCTCACTTTCGCTCGTATGTCTCCCAAATTGAGTGCAGCATGAAGGATGACCCCAAGCAATTTTGGTCTTACCTGCGGAACAAAACGTCCTCCGGAGGAATCACTGCAAGCGTCAACTATCGAGACAGGACATCTACGACACCTCCAGAATCAGCAAATCTATTCTCGTCATTCTTTCAAAACGTGCTAAGTAATAACTCACCACCTTTGTCTGAATCATACTTGAGTAGTTTGCCGATGTTAACGTTGAATTTGCCTGCAACATCATTCTCCGAACAAGACGTATATATCAAGCTACGCGATATTGATAGTTCGAAAGGACCGGGGTCGGACGGACTTAAACCATCGTTGATCAAGGAATGCTCTTCATCGCTTGCTCTACCGGCATCTATACTTTTCAATCGTTCCCTCGCTGAAAATAGTTTTCCCACTAAGTGGAAAGAGGCTGTGATTAGCCCTATCCACAAAACCGGTAATGAACACGATGTCACAAATTACCGAGGGATTTCAATTCTAAGCTGCCTCCCAAAAATCTTCGAGAGCATGTTGTTAGATGTTATCTATCCCGCCGTAAAACACATCATCAGTTCCGATCAGCATGGTTTTGTGAGAAAATGCTCTACAACTACTAACCTCATGAGCTATGTGTCGTCGCTGATTGACAAGATGGAAAAACGACAACAGATCGATGCGGTGTATGTTGATTTTTCGAAAGTTTTCGATCGTGTTCCTCATCAACTTGCTGTAGAAAAACTAAGGCGCAATGGATTTCCGGACTGGCTGACAAATTGGATCTCATCGTACCTTTCAAATCGCAGTGCTTCTGTGCGACTTGGAACTACACTCTCAGATCCAATCCATATTACATCGGGCGTTCCTCAAGGAAATCATCTTGGACCTCTTCTTTTTGTACTCTTCGTGAACGACCTCTGCAGTGAATTGTCGTCATCTAAAGTCATGTTTGAAGATGATTTGAAAATGTATCGTGTTATAACAACTATGGTGGACTGTTGCGCATTGCAAATGGACCTCGAAAGGGTTATGGATTGGTGTGATAGAAACGGCATGAGTGTGAACATTCAGAAATGCAGCATAATTACTTTCGCACGAATTCGATCGCCCATTGTTTTCGAATACCTGATGTGTTCTGCTCCTGTACAATGAGTCGCATCAGTCAAATATCTAGGTATCACTCTCGACTGTAAACTACGGTTCACCGCACATGTTTCTTCTGTCATAGCTAAATCCTATGCTGTACTCGGACTCATCAAGCGCAACACTCGTGATTACAATGATGTTTACTGTCTTAAATCTCTATACATCGTACTGGTACGCAGTGTTCTGGAATACGAAGTTACCATTTGGGCCCCGTATCACATCGTCCACATTAATCGTCTCGAACGGGTACAGAAGAATTTCATCAGGTTTGCCCTTCGTCGGCTGCCCTGGTAAAATCGATTACTGCTACCTCCATACGAAGATCGCTGCGCTCTCATTAATCTCCCTACGCTGCGAAATAGGCGAATTTTTCTGCAACGACTCTTCATCTTCGACTTGCTTACTGACAACATAGATTCCCCTGCGCTGCTAGCAAAGCTTGATTTCAACGTTACGGGAATTTTTTTTTATAATTATTAAATTTATTTAGGCCCAAATGCGATAGCTCAATGAGGCCGATTGTTCGTTTTTACAATAAATAAAAAAAACAACTATGTTAAGTTTTTTGTCTCGTTTAGACGCAGCTTTCTGCTGCGTGTTGAGATCCTTTTTCTAGGGGGCGAAATATTGCCAATGTTGTCCACTGCCATTTGAGGTTCGATCCGTTTGTCTTCTTTTGCGTTGTCGTTCCTGTCCATGTCCTCATCCGTACTACTGCTGCTCGCGGTCAGATGTTCCAGTTTGTGTCTTACTCTTATCGGTCGTCATTGTATGTTCGTATTTTTCGGCATTCGTTTCGTTGTTGTTGTTGCTGGTTGTTGGTGCTTGATCTGAAAATGTTGGTTTTGCAGCTGTTAGTGGTTTAGCGTAAGATGGTTGTGTGCTGATTTCAGTTGGATTTGAGTTTTCCTTAACTGTTTCTACGCAAGGTTTTCCGAGGTGCAGCTTCTTCGTGCAGAACTGGCACGTAGGAATTTGCCCTGGGTACGTGACTAGTGATGTTTGATGAATGAGAACATCGTCACTTCCTAACGCTGTGACGGTTATGTATGAGGGAATTGGCTTGGTCACACGCATTCTCACCACACGAACACCGTTAGGGATGCCCGGGAAAAAATTCCTCCAAGTCTCATGTGTAACGGAGTCTACTTCTCCGTATTTTTGCAAGCATTTTTAATCGAGCCGTCAGGGGTACGCGTAGCCAAATCATGGACACGAACTTCTTCAGCGCCGTTTTCGATGTATACGGGAATGCTATATTTAACATTGCCGCATTCGGCAGTGTGCTGCATGTTGTTTCGCGAGGCGAATGACTCAGCTTGGTTAATGTTGTTGAACGAAATCAGCACGCAATGTTTGATATGATGCATGTATAGGGTTTTCACTTCAGCCAGATTGAGTTTCATCTGCACTTTTAATAACTGTTCCACTTCCCGAATGGCTGGTCTTACGGGGCATTTCGAAAAATCAACAGCAACGCAGTTCGGCCGTATCTGGGTTGCTTTTTGCTGGGCACCGTCACTCATCACTAAATCGCACAGTAGGTATAGGCTATTGTTATATGGACTGCTTGTGTGATAGGCACCGATTGATTTTTAGGTAGAATTGACTGTTTCACTTGCGCGGGACGATTTTTTGCTTCTGCTCAGGGCGAGATGTGAAGACAAACTGAACGTTCCGGGAATGTCTTTCCAGAGAAATGATTTTTTCCGGCGCTCAACACATCGCACGCTATACGGCCTGAATAATCCGCTAGATGTTTGCTGCCTGCTTTTCAACAATGTTTATCATCTCTTTGATTTTAGTATAAGCAAAGAATCATTCAAATTAAAAATAGTTAGTTTATAGTTAGATTATAGATATTTAGTCTGTGCGATGTAATATTTTTAGTCGAAGACAATATACAATACAATACAGAATTACACACACAGTACCTACCATACAACATTCTTTCCCCGATGAGAACCTGAAACATACCTACCGATCCATTCCAAACATACCTTCACTGTCGCATAAAATTGCGAAAGACCTGAAAAAGGATTATCCAGATCACACTGGCTCTCCGCAACCACAAAACAGTCGGTTGCCTGTTAAGCAAGATCAAGGATAACATAGCCCAAAATCTAAGCAATGTTATTTACAGCATACCATTTCAAAGCAGTGAGCTGTAAAATCTAAGCAATGTTATTTACAGCATACCATGACAAAGCTGTGAGTCTTCTTATGTGGGCATGACTTCGAACCAGCTCAAAACACGGATGGTTGCACACCGATCCAACATAAAAGGCTCAACTTACACTAAAGATGACATCCAGATAGCCGAGTTGAAACAAAAGAAAACTGCTCTACTTGAGCACAGCATATCGAATCAACACCACTTCGATAAAAATAAAGTTAAAGTGCTAGATCCAGCACCACCGAACGACAGCTCTTCCCATCTTGGAAATGAGTCACATAATAAATAAGCAAAAAACTGTCAACAAACGCACAGACACCGAAGGGCTTGACTCTATATACGTAGGCATTATACATACATTAAAAATCAGCAACTATAAAACTGACACCACCACACACAATTATAGCAAACATTCAACAGCAGAGTTAGCAGACAAAACTAAGTGCTTTTTCCCAAGTATTTACCCAAAAGCGATAGTTAATTTTAACCCAGAAAAATTTCATCAGATACAGTGAAGTACAAAATATGCGAACGACGGCAGTGAGTAATAGTGTGCAATAGTTTTTAAATATTTGTAACAACTACAACATACGACTTCCTTAGCCACTATTTGACGCTGACAAAATATTAGGACGGTTCACTTTTTCAACAAATCTTAACATAATAAGAATACAATTTTTTTTTTGTGAGTTTAAAATCAATATTGTCTTTAAAATCAATCATCTGTATATGTACACTCCAGTAACTACGATCTCTATTTAGAATCCTTGATAAAGGTGAAATAAACCCATCGAAACGTTGGAAGTAAAAACAATATTGTTGTTTTCGCTGTCTAATTCACGAATGATAAGCCGAAAAATACCCTTTACAAATAAGCTCGACAGTCAGGAGACATTTTCAATTAGTCACTCTACTGTATGGTATCCGTGGGGGCACCGTGATGCTGCAACTGCACTTGATGCATCATCCGCTGCCACTGACTTGATGCATCTGCAGTATCGTTCAACTGATCGGTTATGTTGCTCGCCACACACCTGCACTTTAGCATAATCCGGTCGCACAGCTGCACTATGTAGCGTCACGTCATCGGCTCGAGTGCTCTGCCGTTTGTCACGATGCACTTTACCGCACCGGGGTCACAAACGTCGTTGCACGACTTCTCGCTCTCGCATGCAGACTTACCGGCCTTACCGTTCTAACAATTCGACAGAGAGAATGACTTGGTTGAGGGATGTAGTGTGGTTGTGGCCTTTCTTCGTGATCGCTGCCTAACTCGGTATTGCTGCCCAGTACCGACCGTCGTACGATCACCGTCGCACTGGTGAGGATGAACGTTTGAACTGCAAATAAAAGCCCCCTAACAAGGTTATTTTTTGTTGCGTTAGATTCGTTGAACCTCCATATTGGCAATTTTATGTACCTGGTGAAGGGCTTTTTTCAATTCTGTTCCAGAACCTTGTATCTTTCAACCTGCCCCTAAAGTGTAGAAATAAGGTAAGGGTTCGCTCAGTGCCAAAAATGGTTGTCAATTGCCGTTTTGACGTTAATTGGTCGAACGAATAGTGATACTTGACTTACACGATACCTTGATTCCGTATTACGGTGCTAGTGTGTCCGGCACAGGTTTGAAAAACTACAATAAATGCGTTTGCAGAAGCTTACTGTTCTGATCTCTCGATGAGCGAATTGCACGTGGTTGATCGTTGGAAGGCCTTTTCCACCTTTTTATGGAGAGGTTCCGAAAGTTAATCAATATTTCGTTATAATGAGCAGTATCGTTACCTTCAGTGGTCGGTTGTACGGTTTAAATGCGGATGAATTTGAGATCCCGATTTATACTTTCGATGGCTGCTCACAACCAGTTCCACTCAACACCACTTGTCTTTAAACTACGTTGATTGTTTCAGACGGCATTCCGGTTTGAACCTTCTTTCGAACCGGTCACATTTCAGTTGAGAAATTTTCCCAGGTTGAAATGGGAATATCTTCCGTTCTACTGATCGAAATCGCAATATTTTTGCACTATCTGATCGGAAATTCGTGCACGTATTTCGTATTAAATTTCGGAATTAGTGCGACTACTATAAATAAACCAAAACAAGGATTTTTAGAAAATCCTTCGAAAACAGCGATGAAAATGCGCAATTTGCAAGCACATCTCACGCAGAGCCGTCAAAAAGGAGCATGTAAGCGTTTCATTACATACGGGAATGTAATATATACAGGTCACGCGAGCTTGTTTTGTATCAGTGGGTGCTCGCTTACCACACGAGTAACATGCTCGTCCGGACGGTACAATGAGCGATATCATGTTTGCGTTCCCTACCAAGCGTCATCGCAAGGTTCTTCGTGATAAAATCCAGGGAATCACCAAATTCGGCGTCTGGCTCGTCGTGGTGGTTTTTAAATGCATTTCCGATTTAATCTACGAAAGCTGATGGTGTGCAGAATTATGTCATCCGAGATGCCGTAACCTACACTGAAGACGCCAAGCGCAAAACCTCAATGAATGTCGTCTATACTCTGAAGCGGCAGGGACGCACTTTGTACGGATTTGGAAGTTGAAAAGGTAGAACTCACTTGTATCATTATAAAAACCTCTTTTAATCCATCTAGCGGTGCAATTGTGCCTTTCTCATTTCTCTAAACTATGTCACGGAGGCTTTTTATGTTCAACATAATTGTGGAAATGTCCATTTCATTCTTAGTACACTTTGCACTTATACACAATGGCATGCCAGCCACGAACTTGATGAGCTACGTGTCGACGGTGAAACACTTGAAACAAAAAAATATCATACTCCATTAGCCTAATCAGCATTAGATCAATGTTATCTGCTTGCTAACTCATTTTGTCATGCGGGGATGGGTATGTGAGGAGGGCGAAAGTCCCATGAACGAACGACTCCCCAGCTTAAATTGGTATGCTTTGTAATATAGTGGTGGTTTAAAGATGATGGGGTTGAAAGGGAGGGGTATGAGGTGGTGGTCTGAGGGGTGATTTAAGGAGATTTTTAAAGGAGGGGAGTGAACAGTAGAGGGGGGGGGGCGTGTAACCCCTCTCCGTAAACCATCAACTACGCCCCTGTTAAAATCCAGAAACCTTATGCGAGTCGAAAAAAAAATTAGGTTGACATTTTTCAGAGTGATTGCATACCTTTCTATATGAGAAAGGCAAAAATGTGCAAAATCCAAAAAAGTGAATCTTCGTCAAATTTTTTTCGTGTTTGCATCAAATCTCGACGTTTTATGCACCTTGAATACATTTAGCATCAAAAATAAAAGTTCTATTTTTATTTATTCCTATAGTTTTTATCAGAAATTTCTGTGTGGCCGAAGGTTGCACCTTTCATTTGAGACTAAGTTTGGGCAAATCGGTCCAGCCATCTCTGAGAAAAATGAGTGACATTATTTGACACATACGCACATACATATACACACACATACACACACATACACACACATACAGACTTTTTCTGATCTCGACGAACTGAGTCGAATGGGATATGACACTCGGCCCTCCGGGCCGGGATTAGGTTGACGTTTTTCAGAGTGATTGCATAACCTTTCTATATGAGAAAGGCAAAAATGTGCAAAATCCAAAAAAGTGAATCTTCGTCAAATTTTTTTCGTGTTTGCATCAAATCTCGACGTTTTATGCACCTTGAATACATTTAGCATCAAAAATAAAAATTCTATTTTAATTATTCCTATAGTTTTTATGAGAAATTTCTGTGTGGCCGCACTCTGAAACCCGTAATTCCGGAACCAGAATTCCGACCGATCCAAAATTCAATAGCAGCCGATGGGAAGGTTGCACCTTTCATTTGAGACTAAGTTTGGGCAAATCGGTCCAGCCATCTCTGAGAAAAATGAGTGACATTATTTGACACATACGCACATACATACACACACACACACACATACACACATACATACACACATACACGCACACATACAGACTTTTTCCGATCTCGACGAACTGAGTCGAATGGGATATGACACTCGGCCCTCCGGGCCAGGATTAGGTTGACGTTTTTCAGAGTGATTGCATAACCTTTCTATATGAGAAAGGCAAAAATGTGCAAAATCCAAAAAAAGTGAATCTTCGTCAAATTTTTTTCGTGTTTGCATCAAATCTCGACGTTTTATGCACCTTGAATACATTTAGCATCAAAAATAAAAATTCTATTTTTAATTTTTCCTATAGTTTTTATGAGAAATTTCTGTGTGGCCGCACTCTGAAACCCGTAATTCCGGAACCAGAATTCCGATCGATCCAAAATTCAATAGCAGCCGATGGGAAGGTTGCACCTTTCATTTGAGACTAAGTTTGGGCAAATCGGTCCAGCCATCTCTGAGAAAAATAAGTGACATTATTTGTCACATACGCACATACATACACACCCATACACACACATACATACACACATACACACACACATACAGACTTTTTCCGATCTCGACGAACTGAGTCGAATGGGATATGACACTCGGCCCTCCGGGCCGGGATTAGGTTGACGTTTTTCAGAGTGATTGCATAACCTTTCTATATGAGAAAGGCAAAAATGTGCAAAATCCAAAAAAGTGAATCTTCGTCAAATTTTTTTCGTGTTTGCATCAAATCTCGACGTTTTATGTACCTTGAATACATTTAGCATCAAAAATAAAAATTCTATTTTTAATTTTTCCTATAGTTTTATGAGAAATTTCTGTGTGGCCGCACTCTGAAACCCGTAATTCCGGAACCAGAATTCCGATCGATCCAACATTCAATAGCAGCCGATGGGAAGGTTGCACCTTTCATTTGAGACTAAGTTTGGGCAAATCGGTCCAGCCATCTCTGAGAAAAATGAGTGACATTATTTGACACATACGCACATACATACACACACACATACACACACATACACACACACATACATACACACATACACACACACAGACTTTTTCCGATCTCGACGAACTGAGTCGAATGGGATATGACACTCGGCCCTCCGGGCCGGGATTAGGTTGACGTTTTTCAGAGTGATTACATAACCTTTCTATATGAGAAAGGCAAAAATGTGCAAAATCCAAAAAAGTGAATCTTCGTCAAATTTTTTTCGTGTTTGCATCAAATCTCGACGTTTTATGCACCTTGAATACATTTAGCATCAAAAATAAAAATTCTATTTTAATTATTCCTATAGTTTTTATGAGAAATTTCTGTGTGGCCGCACTCTGAAACCCGTAATTCCGGAACCAGAATTCCGACCGATCCAAAATTCAATAGCAGCCGATGGGAAGGTTGCACCTTTCATTTGAGACTAAGTTTGGGCAAATCGGTCCAGCCATCTCTGAGAAAAATGAGTGACATTATTTGACACATACGCACATACATACACACACACACATACACACATACATACACACATACACACACACACATACAGACTTTTTCCGATCTCGACGAACTGAGTCGAATGGGATATGACACTCGGCCCTCCGGGCCGGGATTAGGTTAACATTTTTCAGAGTGATTGCATAACCTTTCTATATGAGAAAGGCAAAAATGTGCAAAATCCAAAAAAGTGAATCTTCGTCAAATTTTTTTCGTGTTTGCATCAAATCTCCACGTTTTATGCACCTTGAATACATTTAGCATCAAAAATAAAAATTCTATTTTTAATTATTCCTATAGTTTTTATGAGAAATTTCTGTGTGGCCGCACTCTGAAACCCGTAATTCCGGAACCAGAATTCCGATCGATCCAAAATTCAATAGCAGCCGATGGGAAGGTTGCACCTTTCATTTGAGACTAAGTTTGGGCAAATCGGTCCAGCCATCTCTGAGAAAAATGAGTGACATTATTTGACATATACGCACATACATACACACACACACATACACACACATACATACACACATACACACACACATACTGACTTTTTCCGATCTCGACGAACTGAGTCGAATGGGATATGACACTCGGCCCTCCGGGCCGGGATTAGGTTGACGTTTTTCAGAGTGATTGCATAACCTTTCTATATGAGAAAGGCAAAAATGTGCAAAATCCAAAAAAGTGAATCTTCGTCAAATTTTTTTCGTGTTTGCATCAAATCTCGACGTTTTAAGCACCTTGAATACATTTAGCATCAAAAATAAAAATTCTATTTTTAATTATTTATTCCTATAGTTTTTATGAGAAATTTCTGTGTGGCCGCACTCTGAAACCCGTACTTCCGGAATCAGAATTCCGATCGATCCAAAATTCAATAGCAGCCGATGGGAAGGTTGCACCTTTCATTTGAGTGTTTGCATCAAATCTCGACGTTTTAAGCACCTTGAATACATTTAGCATCAAAAATAAAAATTCTATTTTTAATTATTTATTCCTATAGTTTTTATGAGAAATTTCTGTGTGGCCGCACTCTGAAACCCGTACTTCCGGAATCAGAATTCCGATCGATCCAAAATTCAATAGCAGCCGATGGGAAGGTTGCACCTTTCATTTGAGACTAAGTTTGGGCAAATCGGTCCAGCCATCTCTGAGAAAAATGAGTGACATTATTTGACACATACGCACATACATACACACACATACACACACATACACACACACACATACAGACTTTTTCCGATCTCGACGAACTGAGTCGAATGGGATATGACACTCGGCCCTCCGGGCCGGGATTAGGTTGACGTTTTTCAGAGTGATTGCATAACCTTTCTATATGAGAAAAGCAAAAATGTGCAATATCCAAAAAAAGTGAATCTTCGTCAAATTTTTTTCGTGTTTGCATCAAATCTCGACGTTTTATGCACCTTGAATACATTTAGCATCAAAAATAAAAATTCTATTTTTAATTTTTCCTATAGTTTTATGAGAAATTTCTGTGTGGCCGCACTCTGAAACCCGTAATTCCGGAACCAGAATTCCGATCGATCCAAAATTCAATAGCAGCCGATGGGAAGGTTGCACCTTTCATTTGAGACTAAGTTTGGGCAAATCGGTCCAGCCATCTCTGAGAAAAATGAGTGACATTATTTGACACATACGCACATACATACACACACATACACACACACATACACACACATACACACACATACACACACATACACACACATACACACACACATACACACACATACAGACTTTTTCCGATCTCGACGAACTGAGTCGAATGGGATATGACACTCGGCCCTCCGGGCCGGGATTAGGTTGACGTTTTTCAGAGTGATTGCATAACCTTTCTATATGAGAAAGGCAAAAATGTGCAAAATCCTAAAAAGTGAATCTTCGTCAAATTTTTTTCGTGTTTGCATCAAATCTCGACGTTTTATGCACCTTGAATACATTTAGCATCAAAAATAAAAATTCTATTTTTAATTTTTCCTATAGTTTTCATGAGAAATTTCTGTGTGGCCGCACTCTGAAACCCGTAATTCCGGAACCAGAATTCCGATCGATTCAAAATTCAATAGCAGCCGATGGGAAGGTTGCACCTTTCATTTGAGACTAAGTTTGGGCAAATCGGTCCAGCCATCTCTGAGAAAAATGAGTGACATTATTTGACACATACGCACATACATACACACACACACATACACACACACATACACACACACATACACACACATACACACACACATACATACACACATTCACACACATACAGACTTTTTCCGATCTCGACGAACTGAGTCGAATGGGATATGACCAGTGTTGGGAAAATCATTATCAATGAAAGTTAATTCCAGGTTCATTCGCGAATTAATCTTTCCCAGAACATTTCCAAACAAAAATCTGTGAAACCAAACATCGCATCCGAATGTATCATTCTTGAGACAAATATTCAATGATTCTCAGCATCGAAGTTCGCACGCGAACTTCTGCTTCAGTGAAACTCTTGAAAAAATGTTCGCCCAAAGCAACATCGCAAAAGAGACATTCG
>NC_080670.1:103628592-103641092 GCF_030247195.1 Topomyia yanbarensis | reverse complement strand
GCCCTCCGGGCCGGGATTAGGTTGACGTTTTTCAGAGTGATTGCATAACCTTTCTATATGAGAAAGGCAAAAATGTGCAATATCCAAAAAAAGTGAATCTTCGTCAAATTTTTTTCGTGTTTGCATCAAATCTCGACGTTTTATGCACCTTGAATACATTTAGCATCAAAAATAAAAATTCTATTTTTAATTTTTCCTATAGTTTTATGAGAAATTTCTGTGTGGCCGCACTCTGAAACCCGTAATTCCGGAACCAGAATTCCGATCGATCCAAAATTCAATAGCAGCCGATGGGAAGGTTGCACCTTTCATTTGAGACTAAGTTTGGGCAAATCGGTCCAGCCATCTCTGAGAAAAATGAGTGAAATTATTTGACACATACGCACATACATACACACACATACACACACACATACACACATACATACACACATACACACACATACAGACTTTTTCCGATCTCGACGAACTGAGTCGAATGGGATATGACACTCGGCCCTCCGGGCCGGGATTAGGTTGACGTTTTTCAGAGTGATTGCATAACCTTTCTATATGAGAAAGGCAAAAATGTGCAAAATCCAAAAAAGTGAATCTTCGTCAAATTTTTTTCGTGTTTGCATCAAATCTCGACGTTTTATGCACCTTGAATACATTTAGCATCAAAAATAAAAATTCTATTTTTAATTTTTCCTATAGTTTTTATGAGAAATTTCTGTGTGGCCGCACTCTGAAACCCGTAATTCCGGAACCAGAATTCCGATCGATCCAAAATTCAATAGCAGCAGATGGGAAGGTTGCACCTTTCATTTGAGACTAAGTTTGAGCAAATCGGTCCAGCCATCTCTGAGAAAAATGAGTGACATTATTTGACACATACGCACATACATACACACACACATACACACACACATACACACACATACAGACTTTTTCCGATCTCGACGAACTGAGTCGAATGGGATATGACACTCGGCCCTCCGGGCCGGGATTAGGTTGACGTTTTTCAGAGTGATTGCATAACCTTTCTATATGAGAAAGGCAAAAATGTGCAAAATCCAAAAAAGTGAATCTTCGTCAATTTTTTTTCGTGTTTGCATCAAATCTCGACGTTTTATGCACCTTGAATACATTTAGCATCAAAAATAAAAATTCTATTTTTAATTTTTCCTATAGTTTTTATGAGAAATTTCTGTGTGGCCGCACTCTGAAACCCGTAATTCCGGAACCAGAATTCCGATCGATCCAAAATTCAATAGCAGCCGATGGGAAGGTTGCACCTTTCATTTGAGACTAAGTTTGGGCAAATCGGTCCAGCCATCTCTGAGAAAAATGAGTGACATTATTTGACACATACGCACATACATACACACACATACACACACACATACACACACATACACACACATACATACACACACATACTGACTTTTTCCGATCTCGACGAACTGAGTCGAATGGGATATGACACTCGGCCCTCCGGGCCGGGATTAGGTTGACGTTTTTCAGAGTGATTGCATAACCTTTCTATATGAGAAAGGCAAAAATGTGCAAAATCCAAAAAAGTGAATCTTCGTCAAATTTTTTTCGTGTTTGCATCAAATCTCGACGTTTTATGCACCTTGAATACATTTAGCATCAAAAATAAAAATTCTATTTTTAATTATTCCTATAGTTTTTATGAGAAATTTCTGTGTGGCCGCACTCTGAAACCCGTACTTCCGGAATCAGAATTCCGATCGATCCAAAATTCAATAGCAGCCGATGGGAAGGTTGCACCTTTCATTTGAGACTAAGTTTGGGCAAATCGGTCCAGCCATCTCTGAGAAAAATGAGTGACATTATTTGACACATACGCACATACATACACACACATACACACACACATACACACACACATACACACACACATACAGACTTTTTCCGATCTCGACGAACTGAGTCGAATGGGATATGACACTCGGCCCTCCGGGCCGGGATTAGGTTGACGTTTTTCAGAGTGATTGCATAACCTTTCTATATGAGAAAGGCAAAAATGTGCAAAATCCAAAAAAGTGAATCTTCGTCAAATTTTTTTCGTGTTTGCATCAAATCTCGACGTTTTATGCACCTTGAATACATTTAGCATCAAAAATAAAAATTCTATTTTTAATTTTTCCTATAGTTTTATGAGAAATTTCTGTGTGGCCGCACTCTGAAACCCGTAATTCCGGAACCAGAATTCCGATCGATCCAAAATTCAATAGCAGCCGATGGGAAGGTTGCACCTTTCATTTGAGACTAAGTTTGGGCAAATCGGTCCAGCCATCTCTGAGAAAAATGAGTGACATTATTTGACACATACGCACATACATACACACACATACACACAAACATACACACACACATACATACACACATACACACACACATACAGACTTTTTCCGATCTCGACGAACTGAGTCGAATGGGATATGACACTCGGCCCTCCGGGCCGGGATTAGGTTGACGTTTTTCAGAGTGATTGCATAACCTTTCTATATGAGAAAGGCAAAAATGTGCAAAATCCAAAAAAGTGAATCTTCGTCAAATTTTTTTCGTGTTTGCATCAAATCTCGACGTTTTATGCACCTTGAATACATTTAGCATCAAAAATAAAAATTCTATTTTTAATTTTTCCTATAGTTTTTATGAGAAATTTCTGTGTGGCCGCACTCTGAAACCCGTAATTCCGGAACCAGAATTCCGATCGATCCAAAATTCAATAGCAGCCGATGGGAAGGTTGCACCTTTCATTTGAGACTAAGTTTGGGCAAATCGGTCCAGCCATCTCTGAGAAAAATGAGTGACATTATTTGACACATACGCACATACATACACACACACATACACACACACATACACACACATACACACACATACATACACACATACAGACTTTTTCCGATCTCGACGAACTGAGTCGAATGGGATATGACACTCGGCCCTCCGGGCCGGGATTAGGTTGACGTTTTTCAAAGTGATTGCATAACCTTTCTATATGAGAAAGGCAAAAATGTGCAAAATCCAAAAAAGTGAATCTTCGTCAAATTTTTTTCGTGTTTGCATCAAATCTCGACGTTTTATGCACCTTGAATATATTTAGCATCAAAAATAAAAATTCTATTTTTAATTTTTCCTATAGTTTTATGAGAAATTTCTGTGTGGCCGCACTCTGAAACCCGTAATTCCGGAACCAGAATTCCGATCGATCCAAAATTCAATAGCAGCCGATGGGAAGGTTGCACCTTTCATTTGAGACTAAGTTTGGGCAAATCGGTCCAGCCATCTCTGAGAAAAATGAGTGACATTATTTGACACATACGCACATACATACACACACATACACACACACACACACATACACACACATACACACACACATACACACATACAGACTTTTTCCGATCTCGACGAACTGAGTCGAATGGAATATGACACTCGGCCCTCCGGGCCGGGATTAGGTTGACGTTTCTCAGAGTGATTGCATAACCTTTCTATATGAGAAAGGCAAAAATGTGCAAAATCCAAAAAAGTGAATCTTCGTCAAATTTTTTTCGTGTTTGCATCAAATCTAGACGTTTTATGCACCTTGAATACATTTAGCATCAAAAATAAAAATTCTATTTTTAATTTTTCCTATAGTTTTCATGAGAAATTTCTGTGTGGCCGCACTCTGAAACCCGTAATTCCGGAACCAGAATTCCGATCGATTCAAAATTCAATAGCAGCCGATAGGAAGGTTGCACCTTTCATTTGAGACTAAGTTTGGGCAAATCGGTCCAGCCATCTCTGAGAAAAATGAGTGACATTATTTGACACATACGCACATACATACACACACATACACACACACATACACACACATACACACACATACATACACACATACACACACAAAGGCAAAAATGTGCAAAATCCAAAAAAAGTGAATCTTCGTCAAATTTTTTTCGTGTTTGCATCAAATCTCGACGTTTTATGCACCTTGAATACATTTAGCATCAAAAATAAAAATTCTATTTTTAATTATTCCTATAGTTTTTATGAGAAATTTCTGTGTGGCCGCACTCTGAAACCCGTACTTCCGGAATCAGAATTCCGATCGATCCAAAATTCAATAGCAGCCGATGGGAAGGTTGCACCTTTCATTTGAGACTAAGTTTGGGCAAATCGGTCCAGCCATCTCTGAGAAAAATGAGTGACATTATTTGACACATACGCACATACATACACACACATACACACACACATACACACACACACACATACAGACTTTTTCCTATCTCGACGAACTGAGTCGAATGGGATATGACACTCGGCCCTCCGGGCCGGGATTAGGTTGACGTTTTTCAGAGTGATTGCATAACCTTTCTATATGAGAAAGGCAAAAATGTGCAATATCCAAAAAAAGTGAATCTTCGTCAAATTTTTTTCGTGTTTGCATCAAATCTCGACGTTTTATGCACCTTGAATACATTTAGCATCAAAAATAAAAATTCTATTTTTAATTTTTCCTATAGTTTTATGAGAAATTTCTGTGTGGCCGCACTCTGAAACCCGTAATTCCGGAACCAGAATTCCGATCGATCCAAAATTCAATAGCAGCCGATGGGAAGGTTGCACCTTTCATTTGAGACTAAGTTTGGGCAAATCGGTCCAGCCATCTCTGAGAAAAATGAGTGAAATTATTTGACACATACGCACATACATACACACACATACACACACACATACACACATACATACACACATACACACACATACAGACTTTTTCCGATCTCGACGAACTGAGTCGAATGGGATATGACACTCGGCCCTCCGGGCCGGGATTAGGTTGACGTTTTTCAGAGTGATTGCATAACCTTTCTATATGAGAAAGGCAAAAATGTGCAAAATCCAAAAAAGTGAATCTTCGTCAAATTTTTTTCGTGTTTGCATCAAATCTCGACGTTTTATGCACCTTGAATACATTTAGCATCAAAAATAAAAATTCTATTTTTAATTTTTCCTATAGTTTTTATGAGAAATTTCTGTGTGGCCGCACTCTGAAACCCGTAATTCCGGAACCAGAATTCCGATCGATCCAAAATTCAATAGCAGCAGATGGGAAGGTTGCACCTTTCATTTGAGACTAAGTTTGAGCAAATCGGTCCAGCCATCTCTGAGAAAAATGAGTGACATTATTTGACACATACGCACATACATACACACACACATACACACACACATACACACACATACAGACTTTTTCCGATCTCGACGAACTGAGTCGAATGGGATATGACACTCGGCCCTCCGGGCCGGGATTAGGTTGACGTTTTTCAGAGTGATTGCATAACCTTTCTATATGAGAAAGGCAAAAATGTGCAAAATCCAAAAAAGTGAATCTTCGTCAATTTTTTTTCGTGTTTGCATCAAATCTCGACGTTTTATGCACCTTGAATACATTTAGCATCAAAAATAAAAATTCTATTTTTAATTTTTCCTATAGTTTTTATGAGAAATTTCTGTGTGGCCGCACTCTGAAACCCGTAATTCCGGAACCAGAATTCCGATCGATCCAAAATTCAATAGCAGCCGATGGGAAGGTTGCACCTTTCATTTGAGACTAAGTTTGGGCAAATCGGTCCAGCCATCTCTGAGAAAAATGAGTGACATTATTTGACACATACGCACATACATACACACACATACACACACACATACACACACATACACACACATACATACACACACATACTGACTTTTTCCGATCTCGACGAACTGAGTCGAATGGGATATGACACTCGGCCCTCCGGGCCGGGATTAGGTTGACGTTTTTCAGAGTGATTGCATAACCTTTCTATATGAGAAAGGCAAAAATGTGCAAAATCCAAAAAAGTGAATCTTCGTCAAATTTTTTTCGTGTTTGCATCAAATCTCGACGTTTTATGCACCTTGAATACATTTAGCATCAAAAATAAAAATTCTATTTTTAATTATTCCTATAGTTTTTATGAGAAATTTCTGTGTGGCCGCACTCTGAAACCCGTACTTCCGGAATCAGAATTCCGATCGATCCAAAATTCAATAGCAGCCGATGGGAAGGTTGCACCTTTCATTTGAGACTAAGTTTGGGCAAATCGGTCCAGCCATCTCTGAGAAAAATGAGTGACATTATTTGACACATACGCACATACATACACACACATACACACACACATACACACACACATACACACACACATACAGACTTTTTCCGATCTCGACGAACTGAGTCGAATGGGATATGACACTCGGCCCTCCGGGCCGGGATTAGGTTGACGTTTTTCAGAGTGATTGCATAACCTTTCTATATGAGAAAGGCAAAAATGTGCAAAATCCAAAAAAGTGAATCTTCGTCAAATTTTTTTCGTGTTTGCATCAAATCTCGACGTTTTATGCACCTTGAATACATTTAGCATCAAAAATAAAAATTCTATTTTTAATTTTTCCTATAGTTTTATGAGAAATTTCTGTGTGGCCGCACTCTGAAACCCGTAATTCCGGAACCAGAATTCCGATCGATCCAAAATTCAATAGCAGCCGATGGGAAGGTTGCACCTTTCATTTGAGACTAAGTTTGGGCAAATCGGTCCAGCCATCTCTGAGAAAAATGAGTGACATTATTTGACACATACGCACATACATACACACACATACACACAAACATACACACACACATACATACACACATACACACACACATACAGACTTTTTCCGATCTCGACGAACTGAGTCGAATGGGATATGACACTCGGCCCTCCGGGCCGGGATTAGGTTGACGTTTTTCAGAGTGATTGCATAACCTTTCTATATGAGAAAGGCAAAAATGTGCAAAATCCAAAAAAGTGAATCTTCGTCAAATTTTTTTCGTGTTTGCATCAAATCTCGACGTTTTATGCACCTTGAATACATTTAGCATCAAAAATAAAAATTCTATTTTTAATTTTTCCTATAGTTTTTATGAGAAATTTCTGTGTGGCCGCACTCTGAAACCCGTAATTCCGGAACCAGAATTCCGATCGATCCAAAATTCAATAGCAGCCGATGGGAAGGTTGCACCTTTCATTTGAGACTAAGTTTGGGCAAATCGGTCCAGCCATCTCTGAGAAAAATGAGTGACATTATTTGACACATACGCACATACATACACACACACATACACACACACATACACACACATACACACACATACATACACACATACAGACTTTTTCCGATCTCGACGAACTGAGTCGAATGGGATATGACACTCGGCCCTCCGGGCCGGGATTAGGTTGACGTTTTTCAAAGTGATTGCATAACCTTTCTATATGAGAAAGGCAAAAATGTGCAAAATCCAAAAAAGTGAATCTTCGTCAAATTTTTTTCGTGTTTGCATCAAATCTCGACGTTTTATGCACCTTGAATATATTTAGCATCAAAAATAAAAATTCTATTTTTAATTTTTCCTATAGTTTTATGAGAAATTTCTGTGTGGCCGCACTCTGAAACCCGTAATTCCGGAACCAGAATTCCGATCGATCCAACATTCAATAGCAGCCGATGGGAAGGTTGCACCTTTCATTTGAGACTAAGTTTGGGCAAATCGGTCCAGCCATCTCTGAGAAAAATGAGTGACATTATTTGACACATACGCACATACATACACACACATACACACACACACACATACACACACATACACACACACATACACACATACAGACTTTTTCCGATCTCGACGAACTGAGTCGAATGGAATATGACACTCGGCCCTCCGGGCCGGGATTAGGTTGACGTTTCTCAGAGTGATTGCATAACCTTTCTATATGAGAAAGGCAAAAATGTGCAAAATCCAAAAAAGTGAATCTTCGTCAAATTTTTTTCGTGTTTGCATCAAATCTAGACGTTTTATGCACCTTGAATACATTTAGCATCAAAAATAAAAATTCTATTTTTAATTTTTCCTATAGTTTTCATGAGAAATTTCTGTGTGGCCGCACTCTGAAACCCGTAATTCCGGAACCAGAATTCCGATCGATTCAAAATTCAATAGCAGCCGATAGGAAGGTTGCACCTTTCATTTGAGACTAAGTTTGGGCAAATCGGTCCAGCCATCTCTGAGAAAAATGAGTGACATTATTTGACACATACGCACATACATACACACACATACACACACACATACACACACACACATACAGACTTTTTTCGATCTCGACGAACTGAGTCGAATGGGGTATGACACTCGGCCCTCCGGGCCGGGTTTAGGTTGACGTTTTTCAGAGTGATTGCATAACCTTTCTATATGAGAAAGGCAAAAGGCCCTTTTCAGGGCCACCAAAATCATTTCAAAGAATAAGTTTGCATTTTCTGTTTCATGGACTGTTTCTCCCTGGATAGCAATTTGGGTTAAACCCTAAATTATGATTTATTTCAGTACGCAAATTGCAAATATGGTCAGAAACAAACTGGAGTGAAGTGGAAAACATTTTTACTAGGCGCATTCAAAAAAGGTTTCAATTTTCAAACATTTTACCAATGTGCCGTATTACATTACTCTCTTTACCCTGAGTGTTCGATAATCTCCGTATTGGAAACACAATTTCAATTTTGTTCTTGGGAAGCAGTACGGCTTGGATATTTGGCAACACACCGCCCTGAGCAATTGTCACTCCGGAGAGCAGTTTGTTCAACTTTTCGTTGTTACGAATCACCAGCTGCTAAAGACGTGGGATAATTCGTCTTTTTGTTGTCACGGGCAGCATTTCCTTCCAATTTAAACACTTTAGCAGCAAGGTATTCCATTACAGCTACTAAGTAAACAGCACTCCGACGCGTTCTACACAATTTGCTTGTGTATCGACCAACGAAGGGGAGGAGCTGCGAAGAATACATATTGAGGACAACACAAAAAAGGGCGAGCTTACGTTGTGCTGTAATCAGGTATAAAAACTCAGCATGCTGTTGCTCACGCTCAGTTCGTTTGCAGCATCAGCATTCAGCAGTTCGTTTGCAGCATCGTAACTGAAACTGCACATGTACATTTGCAAGGTGCTGAAAGAGGTCCATCCAGATACCAGAGTCTCGTCGAGCATCATAAACAGATTTATTAGACATTTTCGAACGCATTGCAAAGGAGGTCTCCCGCCCAACTCATTACAACAAGCGCTTGACAATAACCTCCCGCGAAATTCAAGCCGCCGTCCGTTTGCTGCTGTCAGAAGAGTTGGCCAAGCCGTCTTAGATGACACCAAAGCTGTTACCAAATACACCAGCTGCAAGTAAATTTCGAACACTGCCCAAACAAAAGGCCCTTTTCAGGGCCATCAATTTATCAACAAAGAATCGAATTGAAATTTTGTTATTACAAGCATCCGAAAGCGGCTTGCCAAGAGCGTTCGATGGCAAGTGAGTTACGTGTGAACAATATCGTCGATTTCACGTAGAATGACACAAAATAAAAAGTTATCATTTGTGTGTTTGTTTACAGTTTCGTGTTTACTAGGCGCATTCAAAAAAGATTTCAATTCTCAAACATTTTACCAACGTGCCGTATTACATTACTCTTTTTACCCTGAGTGTTTGATAACCTCCGTATTGGAAACACAATTTCAATTTTGTTCTTTACCAAAAATATGTGGTCGACCAACGAAGGGGTGGAGCTACGAAGAACACATATTGAGGACAACACAAAAAAGGACGAGCTTACATTGTTCTGTAGTCAGGTATAAAAACTCAGCATGCTGTTGTTCACGATCAGTTCGTTTGCAGCATCAGCATGCAGCAGTTCGTTTGCAGCATCTCCCGCGAAATTCAAACCGCCGCCCGTTTGCTGCTGTCAGAAGAGTTGGCCAAGCCGTCTCAGATGGCACCAAAAGTGTTACCATATACACCAGCTCCAAGTAAATTCCGAACACTGCCCAAACAAAAGGCCCTTTTCAAGGCCGTCAATTTATCGATAAAGAATCGAAATAGAATCTTATGCTTCAGTGGCAGGTAACCCGATCAGAGCGACATAACAGGAAATTATCAAATTTATATCTCGTGTTGATATTTATTACTCACTGTGTTATTTTTGTGATATCCCAATCAGCCAGGCAAGCAAACTTATATCAATATTATATCTTCTGGTAATATCATTGAACTGCTATATGATTTTAATGTACGCATATAACGATGGTGTTATAATATATTACATATTCTTTCACAATTATCATTGATTGCTAACTGTAAACTGTAAAGCGGGCAAATGACCATTTGTTTAAAGCCCCAATAAACAAATCAATCAATCAACTGTGAATGATTGTTATATTACACAAATGATCGTCTATGTGCTAATACGCTGAAGCCTCTTTTTATGCGTATTTATTCAACTTTTTAAAGCAAATTTTCATATAAAATTTATTTTTAAGAAGATGAAGGAAGTATCAAGCACTCCAGATGAAATAAAGAAACGCGGATTCAAATAAAAACCATTTTCAAACTATTTGTTATGGTTTAGTCAAATGATTCTATAAATATTCTTTTTTAATTAATTGTGCATATTGCGAAAACAAATTTCCAGATCTTTAAAAACTGTTTGATATATACTGATTTCCATAATACCGTTATGAATTTTGGGGATCTTCGACGATCTTCAGTCCGATTTCTCCAATTTATGCGGGTTTTTCATAAACAACCGAAACTTGTCCAGTTTGTGGGTATCTGATTTTGTGCGTTCTCTGAATTATCAAAGCATTGTGTTTTTTGCCTTTCTCATATAGAAAGGTTATGCAATCACTCTGAAAAACGTCAACCTAATCCCGGCCCGGAGGGCCGGGTGTCATATCCCATTCGACTCAGTTCGTCGAGATCGGAAAAAGTCTGTATGTGTGTGTATGTATGTATGTGTGTGTATGTGTGTGTGTATGTGTGTGTGTATGTGTGTGTGTGTGTATGTATGTGCGTATGTGTCAAATAATGTCACTCATTTTTCTCAGAGATGGCTGGACCGATTTGCCCAAACTTAGTCTCAAATGAAAGGTGCAACCTTCCCATCGGCTGCTATTGAATTTTGGATCGATCGGAATTCTGGTTCCGGAATTACGGGTTTCAGAGTACGGCAACACAGAAATTTCTCATATAAACTATAGGAAAAATTAAAAATAGAATTTTTATTTTTGATGCTAAATGTGTTCAAGGTGCATGAAACGTCGAGATTTGATGCAAACTCGAAAAAAAAATTTGACTACGATTCACTTTTTTGGATTTTGGCACATTTTTGCCTTTCTCATATAGAAAGGTTATGCAATCACTCTGAAAAACGTCAACCTAATCCCGGCCCGGAGGGCCGGGTGTCATATCCCATTCGACTCAGTTCGTCGAGATCGGAAAAAGTCTGTATGTGTGTGTGTATGTATGTATGTGTGTGTATGTGTGTGTGTATGTGTGTGTGTATGTGTGTGTGTGTGTATGTATGTGCGTATGTGTCAAATAATGTCACTCATTTTTCTCAGAGATGGCTGGACCGATTTGCCCAAACTTAGTCTCAAATGAAAGGTGCAACCTTCCCATCAGCTGCTATTGAATTTTGGATCGATCGGAATTCTGGTTCCGGAATTACGGGTTTCAGAGTACGGCCACACAGAAATTTCTCATATAAACTATAGGAAAAATTAAAAATAGAATTTTTATTTTTGATGCTAAATGTGTTCAAGGTGCATGAAACGTCGAGATTTGATGCAAACTCGAAAAAAAAATTTGACTACGATTCACTTTTTTGGATTTTGGCACATTTTTGCCTTTCTCATATAGAAAGGTTATGCAATCACTCTGAAAAACGTCAACCTAATCCCGGCCCGGAGGGCCGAGTGTCATATCCTATTCGACTCAGTTCGTCGAGATCGGAAAAAGTCTGTATGTGTGTGTGTATGTATGTATGTGTGTGTGTATGTGTGTGTATGTGTGTGTATGTGTGTGTGTGTATGTATGTGCGTATGTGTCAAATAATGTCACTCATTTTTCTCAGAGATGGCTGGACCGATTTGCCCAAACTTAGTCTCAAATGAAAGGTGCAACCTTCCCATCGGCTGCTATTGAATTTTGGATCGATCGGAATTCTGGTTCCGGAATTACGGGTTTCAGAGTACGGCCACACAGAAATTTCTCATATAAACTATAGGAAAAATTAAAAATAGAATTTTTATTTTTGATGCTAAATGTGTTCAAGGTGCATGAAACGTCGAGATTTGATGCAAACTCGAAAAAAAAATTTGACTACGATTCACTTTTTTGGATTTTGGCACATTTTTGCCTTTCTCATATAGAAAGGTTATGCAATCACTCTGAAAAACGTCAACCTAATCCCGGCCCGGAGGGCCGGGTGTCATATCCCATTCGACTCAGTTCGTCGAGATCGGAAAAAGTCTGTATGTGTGTGTGTATGTATGTATGTGTGTGTATGTGTGTGTGTATGTGTGTGTGTATGTGTGTGTGTATGT
>NC_080670.1:103571092-103611092 GCF_030247195.1 Topomyia yanbarensis | reverse complement strand
TCAGAGATGGCTGGACCGATTTGCCCAAACTTAGTCTCAAATGAAAGGTGCAACCTTCCCATCGGCTGCTATTGAATTTTGGATCGATCGGAATTCTGGTTCCGGAATTACGGGTTTCAGAGTACGGCCACACAGAAATTTCTCATATAAACTATAGGAAAAATTAAAAATAGAATTTTTATTTTTGATGCTAAATGTGTTCAAGGTGCATGAAACGTCGAGATTTGATGCAAACTCGAAAAAAAAATTTGACTACGATTCACTTTTTTGGATTTTGGCACATTTTTGCCTTTCTCATATAGAAAGGTTATGCAATCACTCTGAAAAACGTCAACCTAATCCCGGCCCGGAGGGCCGGGTGTCATATCCCATTCGACTCAGTTCGTCGAGATCGGAAAAAGTCTGTATGTGTGTGTGTATGTATGTATGTGTGTGTATGTGTGTGTGTATGTGTGTGTGTATGTGTGTGTGTATGTATGTGCGTATGTGTCAAATAATGTCACTCATTTTTCTCAGAGATGGCTGGACCGATTTGCCCAAACTTAGTCTCAAATGAAAGGTGCAACCTTCCCATCGGCTGCTATTGAATTTTGGATCGATCGGAATTCTGGTTCCGGAATTACGGGTTTCAGAGTACGGCCACACAGAAATTTCTCATATAAACTATAGGAAAAATTAAAAATAGAATTTTTATTTTTGATGCTAAATGTGTTCAAGGTGCATGAAACGTCGAGATTTGATGCAAACTCGAAAAAAAAATTTGACTACGATTCACTTTTTTGGATTTTGGCACATTTTTGCCTTTCTCATATAGAAAGGTTATGCAATCACTCTGAAAAACGTCAACCTAATCCCGTTTTTTTTTTTCGACTCGTTTAGGGTTTCTGGATTTTAACAGAGGCGTAGTTGATGGTTTACGGAGAGGGGTTACACCCATCCCCCTCTACTGTTCGCGCCCCTCCTTTAAAAATCTCCTTAAATCACCCCTCAGACCACCACCCCATCCAGCCCTCATACCCCTCCCTTTCAACCCCGTCATCTTTAAACCACCACTATATCACAAAGCATACCAATTTAAGCTGGGGAGTCGTTCGTTCATGGGACTTTCGCCCTCTTCACATACCCACCCCCGCATGACAAAATGAGTTAGCAAGCAGATAACATTGATCTAATGCTGATTAGGCTAATGAAGTATGATATTTTTTTGTTTCAAGTGTTTCACCGTCGACACGTAGCTCATCAAGTTCGTGGCTGGCATGCCATTGTGTATAAGTGCAAAGTGTACTAAGAATGTAATGGACATTTCCACAATTATGTTGAACATAAAAAGCCTCCGTGCCATAGTTTAGAGAAATGAGAAAGGCACAATTGCACCGCTAGGTGGATTAAAACAGGTTTTTTATTTAAACCCCCGCATAAAAATGTTTGAGATTGTCATATCTTTTCATTCCACCTAAGACAGTTTGACATTTACAATGAACTGACAATTACTTTGAATACGCATATGTACTAATGTTTCCGTTGTATTCGATGGTGCTTCGTTCGCCTTAAAAAAACATCGAACTAACAAATTTTCGTAATAATCAGGATACTTGATTCATTTTGTAGAAAGTTAAAAAAAGGAATAATGCGACCTGTTCAAATTGTTGAAAGATTAATCTTTGTGAGTATGCTGCATAATGCTATCAATATTATATCCCAACTGGTATTATTGTTTGCTGTTACAATTTAATTATGTGTTTTAGATAGTGCTTGAAATAGCTAAAAACTTTAATGTAAAAATATAGAATAATTTCATCCTTAAAACTAAATAAAATTTAGAAAAGAAAATGTATTTTAGAAAACATGAAATATTATAAAATTCGTCAAACCGAAGAATCTTCAACAATTTCTCGAATTTTATGATTATCTGTTATATTATTCGCAGTTGATAGATTGAACTATTGTAAAAAATGTATTTCTGCGAATTTATTAGATGTGAGATAATTGTACTGGTTTGCTTAATCTTCCCCATTTTAAAAATGTCAATAACAAAACCCCAAAAGCGACTTTACTTGAAATCTCAAAATGCAAGCCTCAAAACTTTGGTATTTGTTTCTTTGAATCTATTCGGAATCATAAGTAACATTTGTCGTATTCTCCGTAAAATAATTATCCGTTAAATGTTACCATATCGCATCGACATTATTTCTAAAAATTCGTGTAAAACATGTTAACGTACAAGAGAAGCACCAAAGCGCACTATTCAGAATCTAAAAATAGCCCCACTTTCCTCATCTGAAAAGATATTACAAAGCTATTCAGTCTATCGTAATAAAGGCAGCTGTAGTAGTGAGCAGAACTGTATGAAAACAAAGAGTATTATACAAGGAAAACAAACAGTCCTTTGGCTTTGGCAAAGTTCAATGTGTGCGTTCTGGAAACATCTTCTGCATCTATAATCGTTTGCCCTTGACGAATGCGTAGAATATTATGCTAAAATTAAAGCGTTGTTTCATGCAGGAAACGTCCCCATAAAACTCAGAATACCCAGGTTCAAATCACTATATCCACAAATAACAATCAGCATGTCATATATTCATAATAACAATCAGCCAAGCATGTATGCAATCATTTGACAAAACTATAGAAAGCTTTTGCTACATGAAGCTTTTTGCTTCCAAACGAAAAGCGCCTTAATGTATGCCATATTTTTCTTTTTTTTTCTATTTTTAGACCTGCACGCTAAATTCGTTGATACTATACAATAGGTAATAAAAGCTATATTGGCCGTGGAAGAATCTAACAAATTTTGTTATAATTCTGATAGAAGCCTATCACAGGTTGTCATATTTTTGATAAATACTAGAAGAATTTCTGTTATGTTTTCTGTTATTTTACCACCTAACGAGACCAAAGTTATAACACAACTTATTATCATAACAAAGTAACTCAGTCTGTAATAATTTTGTTATTTCTTTCTGGGATTGCAGCCTGATTGCCTTTTCAGTGCACTGGCGAGCAAATTAATTTCTTGAAAGGAGACTTACAAAAACAAAAAGAAATCGGTCGAAATTCTTCATAATCGGTGATTTTAACACCGATTTTGGAATAATGCTCAAAGCAATTCCAACGGTAAACTACTTTTTAATGATTGCTCTGCTGGTTATTATTCGATTTTGTTCCAGAATGGACCGTGCTATTCGTCAGTAAGGAACCCATCAACAATTGATTTCGTTTGACAGATCAAAGTCATCTTTGTAGCGAATTGATTACACATGCTGACTTTGATTCTGATCACCTTCCAGTAACTTTTTCACTTTCTCGCGAAGCTGTTTCCTATCCCATTAGCTCAGTGTTTAATTATCACAAAGCGAATATTAAGAATAATTTTAATCATGCTCATGATTTACAAAATGAAGCTGACATTGATACGGCATTGCGAAATTTAAGTGATTCTATAGTTGATGGTAAAAATTTTTCAGTACCAACAACACAGATAAAATTTAATACTCCTATTATTGACGACGATCTTCAACTTCTGATTCGCTTGAAGAATGTCCGAAGACGTCAATATCAACGTTCTCATGATCCTGCAGTGAAATGAATCTATCAGGATCTACAAAAAGAAATTAAGCATAGATTCACACTCTTAAGAAATGAAAATTTCGCGAAAGAGGTTGAGCCGTATTCTAAACCTTTCTGGAAACTTTCTAAGGTTCTTAAGAAACCTCAGAAACTAGTTCCAGCTTTAAGGGAGGTGACCACATACTTCTTACAAACGAAGAAAAAGCTCGAAAACTTGCTTAACAGTATGAGAGCGTGCATAATTTTAATCTCAATGTTGTGTCTCCTATTGAAAACGAAGTCTTACAAAAATATGAAAACGTTTCTAATCTAAGTATTGTCTCTAGACGAGATTGTTGAAACAAACTATGATGAGATCAATCCATCATGAAAAAGTTAAAAAATGTGAAAGCTCCAGATTATGATGGAAATTTTAACATTCTTCTTGAAAACCTTCCCGAAATCACCATGAGATACTTGGTCAAAATATTCAACAAATGTTTTTAATTAGCATACTTTCCTGAAAGATGTCAAAATGCCAAGTTTATTCCTATTCTAAAGCCAGATAAAAACCCAGCAGAAGCATCTAGCTATCGACTAATTAGTTTATTCTCTTCTACTAGTAAATTATTTAAAAAAGATCAGGACGATGTCACATGTCAATGAGAATTCTATTTTTCAACTACTACTCATCAACTTGTGAAAGTAACTAACATGATAACCATTGATAACCAATATAATCTAAATTTTGCAAAGAGCTAAATTTTTGCTAGAGTTTTGGGATTCAAAAATACAGTTTCTTTCGGTGATGCCACAAGTATAATTGTATGAGAAGTCTTTTATCTCACTACTAGGTGAATTACTTGATGATCTGTATAGTTATATACCATCCAATATTTACTTCACGATTGAACGCAACGCCTAATCCAAGGGATAAATACATGAACTCTAGACAAAAATTCACTATGAACGCATTATTTTGTTTTTGAAGTGAACTTACATATTGATTTTTGAGAAATAGTTCAATTATTATATAGGTAATTCACAAAATGTTTTCAAAATCAAATTCCTTGAATCACGTAGATGTGTTTTCATACCCCGATATTCAAAATTGGTTTAGTTTTGCCCCTAAAACACCGGTAAAGCAATACTCTATATGAAACGGTCTCCTTTTTAATTAGTGAAAATTGGTAAGCGAGGAATAGAAATACAAAATGTTTAATATCTCTGTCGCTCGTAAACGGATTTTGACAATATATAGCTTGATAGAAAGGTATTTTTACAAGTTTTCAAATTATGTGCCGATTGTGGGACAACGTTGCTTTGTTTGGAAGTTATTTACTAAAAACCTGCAATGTTTTGACAAAATGACATATATCTCAGAAAGTAAACAACATATCGAAGATCAAAAATAATAGTGTCAAATGGGCACGTTAGGCCTTTCATTTGAAACTAGTTTCATTAAGATCGGTTCAGCCATTGCTGAGATAATTACATGACATTTTGTACATACATAAATAAACACATACAGACATTGTCTCAATTTGTCGAGCTGAGTCGATTGGTATATGAGACTCGGCCCTCCGGGCCTCGGAAAAAGTTTTCAAAGTTTGAGCGAATTCTATACATTTCTTTTGTAAGAAATGTAAAAGGTGTTCATATTCATAAAATGAGTGGAATGATTAATCTAAATGAAAATTATAAAATACTCGAATCAAATTAGATTAGCTCATCAAATGTAAGTGAACCGAATGAATCAAATGAATCTAATGAATCACATGAATCAAATGATTCAAATGAATCAAATGAATCAAATGAATCAAATGAATCAAATGAATCAAATGAATCAAATAAATCAAATTATTCAAATGAATCAAATGAATCAAATGAATCAAATGAATCAAATGAATCAAATGAATCAAATGAATCAAATGAATCAAATGAATCAAATGAATCAAATGAATCAAATGAATCAAATGAATCAAATGAATCAAATGAATCAAATGAATCAAATGAATCAAATGAATCAAATGAATCAAATGAATCAAATGAATCAAATGAATCAAATGAATCACATGAATCAAATGAATCAAATGAATCAAATGAATGAATCAAATGAATGAATCAAATGAATCAAATGAATCAAATGAATCAAACGAATCAAATGAATCAAATGAATCAAATGAATCAAATGAATCAAATGAATCAAATGAATCAAATGAATCAAATGAATCAAATGAATCAAATGAATCAAATGAATCAAATGAATCAAATGAATAAAATGAATCGAATGAATAAAATGCATCGAATGAATCAAATGAATCAATTTAATTTAATGAATACAGTGAATACAATGAATCAAATTAAGGAAATGGATCAGATTAATAAAAAGAATGGACTGAACATAATAAATGAAATGAATAAATAAAACAAACGAATCAAATAAACAAAATGAAATAAATTGATAAAATGTATAAAAAGAAGAAAAATGAACAGAATAAAATGCATTGATTGAAATGAAAAATTAAACGATGTTAAAAGCTTAAATTAATAGAAAATTAACAGAAAAAAATAAGTTGTGTCAAATAAATGGAAACGAATCAAACTGAAAATATAGATTATTAAAATGAAAAAACTGAACAAAATATATGACTGGAAAAAATGAATATAATACATAGAATGAAAACAGTGAACAAAATAATTTAAGTGAATGATATGAGTAAAATGCACGAAAAGAATAAACTGATCAGAGTAAATCCAAAGAGTGAAACGAATAAGATAGATAAAAAGGCAGATGAACAAAATGGGTAAAAAAATTCTGAATGAAATAATTAATTAAAATGCAATGTTCATATATTTAGAATTAAAAAATATTTTTGAATAAAGAAAATGTATGAACCGGATTGTACGAATTCGAGAACCATTGCATCAGAAAGTTATGAAATGTTTTTGAAAATCCAATCTTCTGAGAAAAGGATAAATAATATACAATGGACTGTCTAGGGCTTTCATCCTTTTTTGATTTAGTCTTTTCGTGTTCATGCTTTTTTTCTTGACGGCGTCGTTTTTAAAATTATCTGGTATTTCTACTTCATTGATGGACATTAATTAGTTATCACGAACCTGGAGCGTTCAATTTGCTTTGTAATTGAAAGTTAACTTTTTGGACACATATTCCCGAAATTTTTTTGTACAGAATTGAATTCAGTCCAGTATTTTAACGCGCAATTGAATATAGTAAAGTGAGACAAGGTCACATGTGCTTTCAAGCCCCTTAAACAGAGAGCGACAGAGGGAGAATGCGATTCGTGAATGAGACCGGTAGATATTTCAAAGTTTTCATTTGCATTGAAATAAATAGTGTGAAATGTCTAGGCTATGTCGATAGCATAAAAGGCGTGCATTCAGTTGATTATAATGCAGTCTCTTTCCAGTCTTCCTTATAACTTGTATATTGTTTCGTTCGGAACTCTCGTTCAGGAAATATGGATATATAATTTCTATACAAACCAATGCTTTTTTTTACATTTTAACGATATTCAATTAGCTAGAGATTACTGGGTAAGGAAAGTTATGAAAATTTAGAGCTATAGTACTCAAGTGAGAGCAAGGATGTGAAGTATACAGATCGGAAAACTAGAAATGGCAGGGTTCTTAGAACAGGCTTAATATCTTACGTGCTTAACTTTTGTCTTCTGCTGATGAGGGTCGAGCTTGGGCAACACATCCCTACCCAGTATTCTCTAGCTAATTGAATATCGTTAAAATGTGCAAAAGAAAATGTGACTACATAGTTGAAATAAAAAAAAGGAAAAAAACTAATAAATGCTGTGAAAAGAAATGATTCAAACTATCAGGATGGCAAAAATGTAGTCAGATCAACTATCTATCCAATGCATAAACTCTGATTGTAATCCTCGCTAATTTACTTGTACGATAAGGAAAACTCGAACAAAACGTGTGCTGAATTAACCAATGCCTCTCTACTAATTGTGATTGCCATTGAAACATCAATTGAAGTGTACTCAATATAGAGCAGATATGGACGACGATAAGTTAGGAGAAACATTGTACTTGCATCCCCCATCGAGAGTGGGGACTTTGGGAGACTTATTTTCTTAGATCTAACTCGTGGATATTTTTGGTCTTTGATCCGTTATTTTTCATGAAAGTTCATACCAATACAACGAATGTGCCTTTTCAATAATATCATCACATAAAAGGTGTTCTTAGTTTTCACATGACGTATTTGAGTATATGTTTCATTCAAAATTCAATAGAGATACGAAGAGTTTAAATATCGCACGTGGATCTTTTGAAAATTTTCATCGTCAAACATTTAAATTACCCAGATAAGCCAAATGTTTTTCGGAGATAGCCATGATTTTCCAAGCATTGAATAGAACTGAATTAAACTTGAGTTGATGTAGTTTTCGATGGTCACCTGTCTACCTATAGTGCAACGTTACGCAGGGATACCTCTTTCATCTTGAGAGTGTGAACATTTGAAAAAAGTTATAGTTTTCCCATAATGCAAATATTTTGAAATTTTTTTCGGGACTATTATCAGAAGATCTTACCACACAACTTGGAAATGGATAAAGAAATAGCAATATAGATGTGAGTTGTGACAGTTGCCACAAACACGAAAGGAGAGAGAGTGAGATAGAGATGGGGGCATGTGAGGAATGGCAAATGATGGTTAATGCCGTGATTTTAATTTTATAGGTATATTATGCGATATATTGATTCCTTACATCTACAGAGACTTTATATAACAGACTTGCGGAGAGAAAAGCAGTAAAACTAGCAACCATGAATGTAAACTGGCATCACAGAAGCTCCCATAAGCTTTGCATGGGCTTCCTCTTGTTCTCTCAAAACCCTCATGCTCGTTTGGCTGCACTTTTTGACAGTCCGTTTGGCTTCAACTTTTGACACTTCGCTAGTCTTCAGAATTGTCTGTACTTGCATCCTTATTATAAATAATGTAAGTAGTAATTTTTGCACCATAACCAGTATAAACAACTTATATCTTGCAAAAGTGCAAAATTTTCGCTGTAGTTTTGGGATTCAAAAACAGTTTTGGTATAATTATATGAGGAATCTTTTATCTTAGTACTAGGTGCATGACTTCACGATCTATGTATTAATATACCATCAACATTTACCTCACGATTGAACGCAACGGCTAATCCAAGGGATAAATACATGAACTCTAGAAAAAATTCACTATGAACACATTATTTTGTCTTTGAAATGAACTTACATATTAATTTTTGCGAAATTGTTAATTTATTATAGAAGTAAATCACAAAATTTTGTCAATATCGAATTCCTTGAATCACGTAGATGTGTTTTCATATCTCATAATATTCAAAATCTGTTTTGCAATACTCTGTATGAGAAGGTCTCATTTTTAGTCAGTGAAAATTGGTAAGCAAGGAATAAAAGTACAAAATGTTTAATATCTCCGCCGCTCGTGAATGGATTCGGACAATCCATATCTTGTCTAGTACAAAATGTTTAATATCTCCGCCGCTCGTGAATGGATTCGGACAATCAATATCTTGTTAGAAAGGTATTTTTAAAAGCTTTCTATCTACGTGCAGCATTGCTTTGCTCAAAAGTAATTTGCTTAAAACCTGCTGTGTTTTGACCCATATCTCAGAAAGCAAACAACATATCGAAAAACAATAATAATAGTGATTTGACGACGTTAGGCCTTTCATTTGAATCTAGTTTCATTAAGATCGGTTCAGCCATTGCTGACATATTTACATGATATTTTGTACATACATACATACACACACATACATACAGACATTGTCTCAATCTGTCGAGCTGAGTTGATTAGTATATGAAACTCGGGCCTCCGGGCCTCGGAAAAAATTCAAAATTTGAGCGAATCCTATACATTTCTTTTGGAAGAAATGTGAAAATGGAAAATTTCCACTAATGCGGCAAAACCACAATTGATTGTGTTTCCGCATAAGCCAAGAGCTTTTTCTCTTAAACCAAATCATAACCATATTATTAAATTTAATGGTTTGAATTTAACATGGTCAGTTTTCAAATTATGTGCAGGTTGTGGGACAACGTTGCTTTGTTTGGAAGTTATTTACTAAAAACCTGCAATGTTTTGACAAAATGACATATATCTCAGAAAGTAAACAACATATCGAAGATCAAAAATAATAGTGTCAAATGGGCACGTTAGGCCTTTCATTTGAAACTAGTTTCATTAAGATCGGTTCAGCCATTGCTGAGATAATTACATGACATTTTGTACATACATACAAAATGTCATGTAATTATCTAAATGGGACCCAAAAAGTTACTCGGAGCCAACTTTTATTTTTTTCATATAACCATGTCCCACTCTAATACACACACATGCAGACATTGTCTCAATTTGTCGAGCTGAGTCGATTGGTATCCGGGCCTCGAAAAAAGTTTTCAAAGTTTGAGCGAATCCTATACATTTCTTTTGTAAGAAATGTAAAAGGTGTTCATATTCATAAAATGAGTGGAATGATTAATCTAAATGAAAATTATAAAATACACGAATCAAATTAGATTAGCTCATCAAATGTAAGTGAACCGAATGAATCAAATGAATCTAATGAATCACATGAATCAAATGAATCAAATGATTCAAATCAATCAAATGAATCAAATGAATAAAATGAATCACATGAATCAAATGAATCAAATGAATCAAATGAATCAAATGAATCAAATGAATCAAATGAATCAAATGAATGAATCAAATGAATGAATCAAATGAATCAAATGAATCAGATGAATCAGATGAATCAAATGAATCAAATGAATCAAATGAATCAAATGAATCAAATGAATCAAATGAATCAAATGAATCAAATGAATCAAATGAATCAAATTAATCAAATTAATCAAATTAATCAAATGAATCAAATGAATCAAATGAATCAAATGAATCACATGAATCAAATGAATAAAATGAATCAAATGAATCAAATGAATCAAATGAATCAAATGAATCAAATGAATCAAATGAATCAAATGAATCAAATGAATCAAATGAATCAAATGAATCAAATGAATCAAATGAATCAAATGAATCAAATGAATCAAATGAATCAAATGAATCAAATGAATCAAATGAATCAAATGAATCAAATGAATCAAATGAATCAAATGAATCAAATGAATCAAATGAATCAAATGAATCAAATGAATCAAATGAATCAAATGAATCAAATGAATCAAATGAATCAGATGAATCAAATGAATCAAATGAATCAAATGAATCAAATGAATCAAATGAATCAAATCAATCAAATGAATCAAATGAATCAAATGAATCAAATTAATCAAATTAATCAAATGAATTAAATGAATCAAATGAATCAAATGAATCAAATGAATCAAATGAATCAAATGAATCAAATGAATCAAATGAATCAAATGAATCAAATGAATCAAATGAATCAAATGAATCAAATGAATCAAATGAATCAAATGAATCAAATGAATCAAATGAATCAAATGAATCAAATGAATCAAATGAATCAAATGAATCAAATGAATCAAATGAATCAAATGAATCAAATGAATCAAATGAATCAAATGAATCAAATGAATCAAATGAATCAAATGAATCAAATGAATCAAATGAATCAACTGAATCAAATGAATCAAATGAATCAAATTAATCAAATTAATCAAATGAATAAAATGAATAGAATGAATCGATTGAATAAAATGCATCGAATGAATCAAATGAATCAATTTAATTTAATGAATGCAGTGAATACAATGAATCAAATTAAGGAAATGGATCAAATTAATAAAAAGAATGGACTGAACATAATGAATAAAATAAATAATAAATAAAATGAATAAATAAAACAAACGTATCAAATAAACAAAATGAAATAAATTGATAAAATGAATAGAAAGAAGAAAAATGAACAGAATAAAATGCATTGATTGAAATGAAAAATTAAACGATGTTAAAAGCTTAAATTAATAGAAAATTAACAGAAAAAAAAAGTTGTGTCAAATAAATGGAAACGAATCAAACTGAAAATATAGATTATTAAAATGAAAAAACTGAACAAAATATATGACTGGAAAAAATGAATAGAATGCATAGAATGAAAACAGTGAACAAAATAATTTAAGTGAATGATATGAGTAAAATGCACGAAAAGAATAAACTGATCAGAGTAAATCCAAAGAATAAAACGAATAAAATAGATAAAAAGGCAGATGAACAAAATGAATAAAAAAAATCTGAATGAAATAATTAATTAAAATGCAATGTTCATATATTTAGAATTAAAAAATATTTTTGAATAAAGAAAATGTATGAACCGGATTGTACGAATTCGAGAACCATTGCATCAGAAAGTTATGAAATGTTTTTGAAAATCCAATCTTCTGAGAAAAGGATAAATAATATACAATGGACTGTCTAGGGCTTTCATCCTTTTTGCCTTTCTCATATAAAGAAAGGCTATGCAATCACTGTAAAAATCGACTTTTTAACGGAGGCCCGGAGGGCCGAGTGTCATACACCATTCGATTCAGTTCGTCGAGATCGGCAAATGTCTGTGTGTGTGTATGTATGTATGTATGTATGTGTGTGTGTATGTGTGTGTCATTTAAACTCACACAATTTTCTCAGAGATGGCTGAACCGATTTTCGCAAACTTAGTTTTATATGAAAGGTATAACGCTCCCATAAGCTGCTATTGAATTTTTAGTTGATCCGACTTCCGGTGCAGGTTGTGGGACAACGTTGCTTTGTTTGGAAGTTATTTACTAAAAACCTGCAATGTTTTGACAAAATGACATATATCTCAGAAAGTAAACAACATATCGAAGATCAAAAATAATAGTGTCAAATGGGCACGTTAGGCCTTTCATTTGAAACTAGTTTCATTAAGATCGGTTCAGCCATTGCTGAGATAATTACATGACATTTTGTACATACATACAAAATGTCATGTAATTATCTAAATGGGACCCAAAAAGTTACTCGGAGCCAACTTTTATTTTTTTCATATAACCATGTCCCACTCTAATACACACACATGCAGACATTGTCTCAATTTGTCGAGCTGAGTCGATTGGTATCCGGGCCTCGAAAAAAGTTTTCAAAGTTTGAGCGAATCCTATACATTTCTTTTGTAAGAAATGTAAAAGGTGTTCATATTCATAAAATGAGTGGAATGATTAATCTAAATGAAAATTATAAAATACACGAATCAAATTAGATTAGCTCATCAAATGTAAGTGAACCGAATGAATCAAATGAATCTAATGAATCACATGAATCAAATGAATCAAATGATTCAAATGAATCAAATGAATCAAATGAATCAAATGAATAAAATGAATCACATGAATCAAATGAATCAAATGAATCAAATGAATCAAATGAATCAAATGAATCAAATGAATCAAATGAATCAAATGAATCAAATGAATCAAATGAATCAAATGAATCAAATGAATGAATCAAATGAATGAATCAAATGAATGAATCAAATGAATCAAATGAATCAGTTGAATCAGATGAATCAAATGAATCAAATGAATCAAATGAATCAAATGAATCAAATGAATCAAATGAATCAAATGCATCAAATGAATCACATGAATCAAATGAATAAAATGAATCAAATGAATCAAATGAATCAAATGAATCAAATGAATCAAATGAATCAAATGAATCAAATGAATCAAATGAATCAAATGAATCAGAAGAATCAGATGAATCAAATGAATCAAAGAATCAAATGAATCAAATGAATCAAATGAATCAAATGAATCAAATGAATCAAATGAATCAAATGAATCAAATGAATCAAATGAATCAAAGGAATCAAATGAATCAAATGAATCAAATGAATTAAATGAGTCAAATGAATCAAATGAATCAAATGAATCAAATGAATCAAATGAATCAAATGAATCAAATGAATCAAATGAATCAAATGAATCAAATGAATCAAATGAATCAAATGAATCAAATGAATCAAATGAATCAAATGAATCAAATGAATCAAATGAATCAAATGAATCAAATGAATCAAATGAATCAAATGAATCAAATGAATCAAATGAATCAAATGAATCAAATGAATCAAATGAATCAAATGAATCAAATGAATCAAATGAATCAAATGAATCAAATGAATCAAATGAATCAACTGAATCAAATGAATCAAATTAATCAAATTAATCAAATTAATCAAATTAATCAAATGAATAAAATGAATCGAATGAATCGAATGAATCGATTGAATAAAATGCATCGAATGAATCATATGAATCAAATGAATCAAATGAATCAAATGAATCAAATGAATCAAATGAATCAAATGAATCAAATGAATCAAATGAATCAGATGAATCAGATGAATCAGATGAATCAAATGAATCAAATGAATCAAATGAATCAAATGAATCAAATGAATCAAATGAATCAAATGAATCAAATGAATCAAATGAATCAAATGAATCAAATGAATCAAATGAATCAAATGAATCAAATGAATCAAATGAATCAAATGAATCAAATGAATCAAATGAATCAAATGAATCAAATGAATCAAATGAATCAAATGAATCAAATGAATCAAATGAATCAAATGAATCAAATGAATCAAATGAATCACATGAATCAAATGAATCAAATGAATCAAATGAATCAAATGAATCAAATGAATCAAATGAATCAAATGAATCAAATGAATCAAATGAATCAAATGAATCAAATGAATCAAATGAATCAAATGAATCAAATGAATCAAATGAATCAAATGAATCAAATGAATCAAATGAATCAAATGAATCAAATGAATCAAATGAATCAGATGAATCAGATGAATCAGATGAATCAAATGAATCAAATGAATCAAATGAATCAAATGAATCAAATGAATCAAATGAATCAAATGAATCAAATGAATCAAATGAATCAAATGAATCAAATGAATCAAATGAATCAAATGAATCAAATGAATCAAATGAATCAAATGAATCAAATGAATCAAATGAATCAAATGAATCAAATGAATCAAATGAATCAAATGAATCAAATGAATCAAATGAATCAAATGAATCAAATGAATCAAATGAATCAAATGAATCAAATGAATCAAATGAATCAAATGAATCAAATGAATCAAATGAATCAAATGAATCAAATGAATCAAATGAATCAAATGAATCAAATGAATCAAATGAATCAAATGAATCAAATGAATCAAATGAATCAAATGAATCAAATGAATCAAATGAATCAAATGAATCAAATGAATTAAATGAATCAAATGAATCAAATGAATCAAATGAATCAAATGAATCAAATGAATCAAATGAATCAAATGAATCAAATGAATCAAATGAATCAAATGAATCAAATGAATCAAATGAATCAAATGAATCAAATGAATCAAATGAATCAAATGAATCAAATGAATCAAATGAATCAAATGAATCAAATGAATCAAATGAATCAAATGAATCAAGTGAATCAAATGAATCAAATGAATCAAATGAATCAAATGAATCAAATGAATCAAATGAATCAAATGAATCAAATGAATCAACTGAATCAAATGAATCAAATGAATCAAATGAATCAAATGAATAAAATGAATCGAATGAATCGATTGAATAAAATGCATCGAATGAATCAAATGAATCAATTTAATTTAATGAATGCAGTGAATACAATGAATCAAATTAAGGAAATGGATCAAATTAATAAAAAGAATGGACTGAACATAATGAATAAAATAAATAATAAATAAAATGAATAAATAAAACAAACGAATCAAATAAACAAAATGAAATAAATTGATAAAATGAATAGAAAGAAGAAAAATGAACAGAATAAAATGCATTGATTGAAATGAAAAATTAAACGATGTTAAAAGCTTAAATTAATAGAAAATTAACAGAAAAAAAATAAGTTGTGTCAAATAAATGGAAACGAATCAAACTGAAAATATAGATTATTAAAATGAAAAAACTGAACAAAATATATGACTGGAAAAAATGAATAGAATGCATAGAATGAAAACAGTGAACAAAATAATTTAAGTGAATGATATGAGTAAAATGCACGAAAAGAATAAACTGATCAGAGTAAATCCAAAGAATGAAACGAATAAAATAGATAAAAAGGCAGATGAACAAAATGAATAAAAAATTCTGAATGAAATAATTAATTAAAATGCAATGTTCATATATTTAGAATTAAAAAATATTTTTGAATAAAGAAAATGTATGAACCGGATGGTACGAATTCGAGAACCATTGCATCAGAAAGTTATGAAATGTTTTTGAAAATCCAATCTTCTGAGAAAAGGATAAATAATATACAATGGACTGTCTAGGGCTTTCATCCTTTTTGCCTTTCTCATATAAAGAAAGGCTATGCAATCACTGTAAAAATCGACTTTTTAACGGAGGCCCGGAGGGCCGAGTGTCATACACCATTCGATTCAGTTCGTCGAGATCGGCAAATGTCTGTGTGTGTGTATGTATGTATGTATGTATGTATGTGCGTGTGTATGTGTGTGTGTCATTTAAACTCACACAATTTTCTCAGAGATGGCTGAACCGATTTTCGCAAACTTAGTTTCATATGAAAGGTATAACGCTCCCATAAGCTGCTATTGAATTTTTAGTTGATCCGACTTCCGGTTCCGGAGTTACGGGTTGAAGAGTGCGGTCACACAGCAAATTCCCATATAAACTGGTACCACCATGATGTTCAAATGATGTAAAACATATTAAAATTGATGTAACATTACTCTAGTTTGCGGGTCTGGATCACTAATGATCAATCAAAGCAGCTTTGACCACATTGGCCACCTATGACAGTTCATGACGCCCCCGGGGAACCCGCCAAGTTCCTAAGCTAATATCACACCCACTCCCCAACGAATTCTCTACCGATTTTTACAAACTTGATTTCAAATGAAAGATACAGTAATACCATTGACTGCTGCTGAATTTCATTCTGTTCTGACTCTTGCTTCCGGAGTTACAGGGGTGTTAGTAAGGATACACTGGAATTTCCCATATAAATCGGTACAATCGTAATACCTCAGAGGCTAAAAACTATTGAAATGGTCACCAAATTACTTCTAATCGCAGATCTAGATCACTGATTGCCAATCAAACATTCTTTGAATATATTGTCCACTATCGACGATTCCGGAAGTCCGGAATTCCGGGCATATTCCACAAATAAAGTCACATCGGTTCTTCGGTGATGACTGAACCGATTTTCTCAAACCAAGTCTCAAATGGAAGGCAAAATATGCAGCTGAGTATTGCATCAGAGCCCCTCCGCCCCCCCCCCCCGCCTTGCCCTTACATCTCCCTCCTTCATCACTACCGTCCCCTTGGACCACCCTCACGCCCGCATTTCCTTCACCCACCCCGTATACCAAAATAAAATGAAGGATTTCTTACGCATCCTCCACTCTCACTCTACTAACCCCCCATTCCCTCCACTTTTAAACCCATTCCACCAACATTTCAAAATATAATCACATGAAGATAACATTCAACTCATGCTGATTAAGCTAATTAAATACTATTCTTTTGCCTTTCTCATATAGAAAGGTTACGCAATTGCTCCAAAAACCGACTTTCTAACCGAGCCCCGGAGGGCCGAGTCTCATATAACATTCGACTCAGTTCGCCGAGATCGCAAAATATCTGTGTGTATGTGTGTATGTATGTATGTATGTATGTATGTATGTATGTATGTATGTATGTATGTATGTATGTATGTATGTATGTATGTATGTATGTATGTATGTATGTATGTATGTGTGTATGTGCGGATTTGTTAACAAAATGTCCACATCGATTTTTTGGAGATGGCTGAACCGATTTTTACAAACTAAGATTCAAATGAAAGGTATACTATTCCCATAGGTTGCTATTGAATTTGATTTTCAACCGACATCTTGTCCCGGATTACGAGTTGAAGAGTATGGTTACAAAACAAAATTTGTTGATTTGTCCACATCGGTTTCTCGGAATTTTCTGAACCGATTTTGACAAACTTGATTTTAAATGGAAGGTCCATCAGCTGCTGTTGAATTTTGTGCGGATCCGAGTTCTGGTTCCTGAATTACAGGAGGATACGTACGATCACGCATTAAATCTCGATTCTAACGAATTCTGCGATGAATGTGAAAAGGTGAAATTTTTGCCTTTCTCAATAGAAAGGTATTGCAATTGCTCTGAAAACCGACTTTTTAACGGAGGCCCGGAGGGCCGAGTGACATATACCATTCGATTCAGTTCGTCGAGTTCGGCAAATGTCTGTGTGTGTATGTATGTATGTGTGTGTATGTGCGTATGTGTGTGTGTATGTTACCAAAAATGTCACTCATTTTTCTCAGAGATGGCTGAACCGATTTTGACAAACTTAGTCTCAAATGAAAGGTGCAACGTTCCCGAAGGCTGCTATTGAATTTCTAATGGTTCCGACTTCCGGTTCCGGAATTACAGGGTGATGAGTACGAACACGCAGAAAATGTCGATTTTAATAAATTCTGCAATGAATGCATAAAGGTGAAATTTTTTCGAGAATATGACCACAGCTGCTTCGATTTGTAGTATTAGGTCACTAACATCCATTCAAAGTCTATTTGGCCACATTGGCCACCATCATCGGTACAGGAAGCCCCGGCGGAAGTATCTAAATTCAGAATAACCGATGTGACTGGTTTCTCGGAGATGGCTAGACCGATTCGACTAAACTTGGCCTAAAATGAAAAGTATTGCGTCCCCGTAAATGGCTATTTAATTTCATCCCGATCCGACTTCCGGTTCCGGAGTTATAGGTTGTGGCGTGCGATCACATAGCAAATTGTGATTCAAACCGATACTCCGATGAAAGCAAAAAAGGTAAAAATTTCGCTAAAATGTCTCTCAAACAACTTAAATTTGCTGTTCTAGGTCACCGACGGCCAACCAAACTTTCGTTGACTACATTGACCACCATAGACGGTTCCGGAAGTGCCCGGGAAAAGCGGCCATCTTTCAAAATTTACGAACTCACATCAGTTTCCCAGAAATGGTTGGGCCGATTTTCACAAACTTAGTCCCAAATGACAGCTATAATATCCCCACAGATGTTTATAAAATTTCGTACGGATCGCTTATATGGGGCCGGAAATATAGACTAAATCGTCCGGTCATATATGAAATTCCCATATAAACCGGAACTCAAATTTTTTTTTCAAGGGGGGCACCCCATGAAATTTCAGAAATCGAATTCGTATTTTTGATGCAAAACATCTTTAAAATGCATGAAACGTCGAGATTTTATGTTATCTCGAAAAAAATTTTTTTGTAAAAATCGACTTTTTGGGACTTTGCCGATTTCGCACCTTTTTGCCTTTCTCATATAAAGAAAGGCTATGCAATCACTGTAAAAATCGACTTTTTAACGGAGGCCCGGAGGGCCGAGTGTCATACACCATTCGATTCAGTTCGTCGAGATCGGCAAATGTCTGTGTGTGTGTATGTATGTGTGTGTATGTGTGTGTCATTTAAACTCACACAATTTTCTCAGAGATGGCTGAACCGATTTTCGCAAGCTTAGTTTCATATGAAAGGTATAACGCTCCCATAAGCTGCTATTGAATTTTTAGTTGATCCGACTTCCGGTTCCGGAGTTACGGGTTCAAGAGTGCGGTCACACAGCAAATTCCCATGTAAACTGGTACCACCATGATGTTCAAATGATGTAAAACATATTAAAATTGATGTAACATTACTCTAGTTTGCGGGTCTGGATCACTAATGATCAGTCAAAGCAGCTTTGACCACATTGGCCACCTATGACAGTTCATGACGCCCCCGGGGAACACGCCAAGTTCCTAAGCTAATATCACACCCACTCCCCAACGAATTCTCTACCGATTTTTACAAACTTGATTTCAAATGAAAGATACAGTAATACCATTGACTGCTGCTGAATTTCATTCTGTTCTGACTCTTGCTTCCGGAGTTACAGGGGTGTTAGTAAGGATACACTGGAAATTCCCATATAAATCGGTACAATCGTAATACCTCAGAGGCTAAAAACTATTGAAATGGTCACCAAATTACTTCTAATCGCAGATCTAGATCACTGATTGCCAATCAAACATTCTTTGAATATATTGTCCACTATCGACGATTCCGGAAGTCCGGAATTCCGGGCATATTCCACAAATAAAGTCACATCGGTTCTTCGGTGATGACTGAACCGATTTTCTCAAACCAAGTCTCAAATGGAAGGCAAAATATGCAGCTGAGTATTGCATCAGAGCCCCTCCGCCCCCCCCCCCCGCCTTGCCCTTACATCTCCCTCCTTCATCACTACCGTCCCCTTGGACCACCCTCACGCCCGCATTTCCTTCATCCACCCCGTATACCAAAATAAAATGAAGGATTTCTGACGCATCCTCCACTCCCACTCTACTAACCCCCCATTCCCTCCACTTTTAAACCCATTCCACCAACATTTCAAAATATAATCACATGAAGATAACATTGAACTCATGCTGATTAAGCTAATTAAATACTATTCTTTTGCCTTTCTCATATAGAAAGGTTACGCAATAGCTCCAAAAACCGACTTTCTAGCCGAGCCCCGGTGGGCCGAGTCTCATATAACATTCGACTCAGTTCGCTGAGATCGCAAAATATCTGTGTGTATGTATGTGTGTATGTGTGTATTTATGTATGTATGTATGTATGTATGTATGTATGTATGTATGTTCCCCACAGATGTTTATAAAATTTCGTACGGATCGCTTATATGGGGCCGGAAATATAGACTAAATCGTCCGGTCATATATGAAATTCCCATATAAACCGGAACTCAAATTTTTTTTTCAAAGGGGGGACCCCATGAAATTTCAGAAATCGAATTCGTATTTTTGATGCAAAACATCTTTAAAATGCATGAAACGTCGAGATATTATGTTATCTCGAAATTTTTTTTTTGTAAAAATCGACTTTTTGGGACTGCCGATTTCGCACCTTTTTGCCTTTTTCATATAAAGAAAGGCTATGCAATCACTGTAAAAATCGACTTTTTAACGGAGGCCCGGAGGGCCGAGTGTCATACACCATTCGATTCAGTTCGTCGAGATCGGCAAATGTCTGTGTGTGTGTATGTATGTGTGTGTGTGTATGTGTGTGTGTGTCATTTAAACTCACACAATTTTCTCAGAGATGGCTGAACCGATTTTCGCAAACTTAGTTTCATATGAAAGGTATAACGCTCCCATAAGCTGCTATTGAATTTTTAGTTGATCCGACTTCCAGTTCCGGAGTTACGGGTTGAAGAGTGCGGTCACACAGCAAATTCCCATATAAACTGGTACCACCATGATGTTCAAATGATGTAAAACATATTAAAATTGATGTAACATTACTCTAGTTTGCGGGTCTGGATCACTAATGATCAGTCAAAGCAGCTTTGACCACATTGGCCACCTATGACGGTTCATGACGCCCCCGGGGAACCCGCCAAGTTCCTAAGCTAATATCACACCCATTCCCCAACGAATTTTCTACCGATTTTCACAAACTTGATTTCAAATGAAAGATACAGTAATGCCATTGACTGCTGCTGAATTTCATTCTGTTCTGACTCTTGCTTCCGGAGTTACAGGGGTGTTAGTAAGGATACACTGGAATTTCCCATATAAATCGGTACAATCGTAATACCTCAGAGGCTAAAAACTATTGAAATGGTCACCAAATTACTTCTAATCGCAGATCTAGATCACTGATTGCCAATCAAACATTCTTTGAATATATTGTCCACTATCGACGATTCCGGAAGTCCGGAATTCCGGGCATATTCCACAAATAAAGTCACATCGGTTCTTCGGTGATGACTGAACCGATTTTCTCAAACCAAGTCTCAAATGGAAGGCAAAATATGCAGCTGAGTATTGCATCAGAGCCCCTCCGCCCCCCCCCCCGCCTTGCCCTTACATCTCCCTCCTTCATCACTACCGTCCCCTTGGACCACCCTCACGCCCGCATTTCCTTCATCCACCCCGTATACCAAAATAAAATGAAGGATTTCTGACGCATCCTCCACTCCCACTCTACTAACCCCCCATTCCCTCCACTTTTAAACCCATTCCACCAACATTTCAAAATATAATCACATGAAGATAACATTGAACTCATGCTGATTAAGCTAATTAAATACTATTCTTTTGCCTTTCTCATATAGAAAGGTTACGCAATTGCTCCAAAAACCGACTTTCTAACCGAGCCCCGGAGGGCCGAGTCTCATATAACATTCGACTCAGTTCGCCGAGATCGCAAAATATCTGTGTGTATGTATGTGTGTATGTGTGTATGTATGTATGTATGTATGTATGTATGTATGTATGTATGTATGTATGTATGTATGTATGTATGTATGTATGTGTGTATGTGCGGATTTGTTAACAAAATGTCCACATCGGTTTTTTGGAGATGGCTGAACCGATTTTTACAAACTAAGATTCAAATGAAAGGTATACTATTCCCATAGGTTGCTATTGAATTTGATTTTCAACCGACATCTTGTCCCGGATTACGAGTTGAAGAGTATGGTTACAAAACAAAATTTGTTGATTTGTCCACATCGGTTTCTCGGAATTTTCTGAACCGATTTTGACAAATTACACTAATTACACAATCACTAATGATCAGTCAAAGCAGCTTTGACCACATTGGCCACCTATGACGGTTCATGACGCCCCCGGGGAACCCGCCAAGTTCCTAAGCTAATATCACACCCATTCCCCAACGAATTTTCTACCGATTTTTACAAACTTGATTTCAAATGAAAGATACAGTAATGCCATTGACTGCTGCTGAATTTCATTCTGTTCTGACTCTTGCTTCCGGAGTTACAGGGGTGTTAGTAAGGATACACTGGAATTTCCCATATAAATCGGTACAATCGTAATACCTCAGAGGCTAAAAACTATTGAAATGGTTACCAAATTACTTCTAATCGCAGATCTAGATCACTGATTGCCAATCAAACATTCTTTGAATATGTTGTCCACTATCGACGATTCCGGAAGTCTGGAATTCCAGGCATATTCCACAAATAAAGTCTCATCGGTTCATCGGTGATGACTGAACCGATTTTCTCAAACCAAGTCTCAAATGGAAGGCAAAATATGCAGTTGAGTGTTGCGTCGCCGCCCCTACCCCCCTCCCCCCTTCTCGTCTTGCCCTTAAACCTCGCTCCTTCACCACTCCCCTCCCCTTGGACCACCCTCACGCCCGCATTTCCTTCATCCACCCCGTATACCGAAATAAGATGAAGGATTTCTGACGCATCCTCCGCTCCCACTCTACTAACCCTCCATTCCCTCCACTTTCAAACCCATTCCACCAACATTACAAAATATAATCACATGAACACATGCTGATTAATCTAATTAAATATTATTCTTTTGACTTTCTCATATAGAAAGGTTATGCAATTGCTCCAAAAACCGACTTTCTAATCGAGGCCCGGAGGGCCGAGTCTCATATAACATTCGACTCAGTTCGCCGAGATCGCAAAATATCTGTGTGTATGTATGTGTGTATGTGTGTATGTATGTGTGTATGTATGTATGTATGTATGTATGTATGTATGTATGTATGTGTGTGTATGTGCGGTTTTGTTAACAAAATGTCCACATCGCTTTCTCGGAGATGGCTGAACCGATTTTTACAAACTAAGATTCAAATGAAAGGAATAATATTCCCATGGGTTGCTATTGAATTTCATTTTCAACCGATATCTTGTTCCGGATTACGAGTTGAAGAGTATGGTTACAAAACAAAATTTGTTGATTTGTCCACATCGGTTTCTCGGAATTTTCTGAACCGATTTTGACAAACTTGATTTTAAATGAAAGGTCCATCAGCTGCTGTTGAATTTTGTGTGAATCCGAGTTCTGGTTACTAAAGTACAGGGTGATACGTAGATCACGCAGCAAATCCCGATTCTAACGAATTCTGCGATGAATGTAAAAAGGTGAAATTTTTTCCAAAATGTAAACACAACTGTTGAATTTGTAGATCTAGTTCACCAACAGTCATTCAAAGTCACTTTCGCCACACTGGTTACCATCGACGGATCCGGAAGCATCCAAATTCAGAATAACGGTTATATTGGTTTCTCAAAAATAGCTAGACCGATTTGATCAACTTAGTCTCAAATGAAAGGTGTTGCGTCCCCGGAAACTGATATTAAATTCCATCTCCATCCGACTTCCGGCTCCGGAGTTACGGGTTGTGTACGAACCAGCTATTAAATCATAGTTTGGAGAAATGAGAAAGGCACAATTGCACCTCTAGGTGGATTAAAACAGGTTTTTGATTTAGTCTTTTCGTGTTCATGCTTTTTTTTCTTGACGGCGTCGTTTTTAAAATTACCTGGTATTTCTACTTCATTGATGGACATTAATTAGTTATCAGGAACCTGGAACGTTCAATTTGCTTTGTAATTGAAAGTTAACTTTTTGGTCATATATTCCCGAAATTTTTTTGTACAGAATTGAATTCAGTCCAGTCCAGACTATTATCAGAAGATCTTACCACACAACTTGGAAATGGATAAAGAAATAGCAATATAGATGTGAGTTGTGACAGTTGCCACAAACACGAAAGGAGAGAGAGTGAGATAGAGATGGGGGCATGTGAGGAATGGCAAATGATGGTTAATGCCGTGATTTTAATTTTATAGGTATATTATGCGATATATTGATTCCTTACACCTTCAGAGACTTTATATAACAGACTTGCGGAGAGAAAAGCAGTAAAACTAGCAACCATGAATGTAAACTGGCATCACAGAAGCTCCCATAAGCTTTGCATGGGCTTCCTCTTGTTCTCTCAAAACCATCATGCTCGTTTGGCTGCTTTTTTTGACAGTCCGTTTGGCTTCAATTTTTGACACTTCGCTAGTCTTCAGAATTGTCTGTACTTGCATCCTTATTATAAATAATGTAAGTAGTAATTTTTGCACCATAACCAGTATAAATAACTTATATCGTGCAAAAGTGCAAAATTTTCGCTGTAGTTTAGGGATTCAAAAACAGTTTTGGTATAATTATATGAGGAATCTTTTATCTTACTACTAGGTGCATGACTTCACGATCTATGTATTAATATACCATCAACATTAACCTCACGATTGAACGCAACGGCTAATCCAAGGGATAAATACATGAACTCTAGAAAAAATTCACTATGAACACATTATTTTGTCTTTGAAATGAACTTACATATTAATTTTTGCGAAATTGTTAATTTATTATAGAAGTAAATCACAAAATTTTGTCAATTTCGAATTCCTTGAATCACGTAAATGTGTTTTCATATCCCATTTAGTCAGTGAAAATTGGTAAGCAAGGAATAAAAGTACAAAATGTTTAATATCTCCGCCGCTCGTGAATGGATTCGGACAATCCATATCTTGTTAGAAAGGTATTTTTAAAAGCTTACTATCTACGTGCAGCATTGCTTTGCTCAAAAGTTATTTGCTAAAAACCTGCTGTGTTTTGACCCATATCTCAGAAAGTAAACAACATATCGAAAAACAATAATAATAGTGATTTGACAACGTTAGGCCTTTCATTTGAAACTAGATCGGTTCAGCCATTGCTGACATATTTACATGATATTTTGTACATACATACATACACACACATACATACAGACATTGTCTCAATCTGTCGAGCTGAGTTGATTAGTATATGAAACTCGGCCCTCCGGGCCTCGGAAAAAATTCAAAATTTGAGCGAATCCTATACATTTCTTTTGCAAGAAATGTGAAAATGGAAAATTTCCACTAATGCGGCAAAACCACAATTGATTGTGTTTCCGCATAAGCCGCATCGTTTTCTCTTAAACCAAATCATAACCATATTATTAAATTTAATGGTTTGAATTTAACATGGTCAGATCAAGTTAAGGGTAAGGGTTGCAGCGTAAAAAAAACATTTTCTTGTCAATTTTTTTTAGAAAGAGAGGTGAAGCGACTTGATCGAAATTTTTGAACATTATACTACATCATTTCAATAACATTCTGTAATTTTTTCATGCAAAAATATCAACTAGCGACTCGGTGACGAAGCTTTTTGTAGAACGGCGCTGGAAAAAACATGATTTGCTGTGTTACCTGTCATTCAAAAACTACTTAACCGATTTCATTCATGAAATGGCGAAATTTTTCTTGAAAAACAGCGATTCCGCCATTTTATTAGTAAAAACAACTTAATCCACCTAGCAGTAAGATGAGACATTTCTTACACATGTCACTGTTGGATCATTCATTAATTTGCAGAACTCTTTTATTAGTTCTGGTCCTGCCCGAATAAAACCTCAAATAAACTGAATAGGATATAGAAAATCAATAAAACTAACCAAATAAAAAAATAAAGCAAAAAATGCAAAACAAAATGTTTTCAAATTCATGAAATGAGTACAATGGTTTGTATAAATCAAATTTATAAAATACATAAATCAAATTGGATTAGCTCAATAAATGAAAAATTAGTCAATATTTAAAAATAGTTTTAAATTAATTGAATAAATTAAATTGACTCAAACTAATAAATTGAATGAAATAAATAAGTGGAATGACTGATTATGAAATTATTAAAATTAAAGAAATGAACAAAATGAATCAAATGAATCAATTAAATCAAATGAATCAAATCAAACAAATTAATCAAATGGATAGAACGAATTTAATGAATCCAGTGAAAACAATGAATCAAATGATCACAAGATGGTATGCAGCACGACACCTCTCACATGACGCTGATGGTTTGCGGATCTACTATCAGAAAGCGAGAGGGCTTAAGATAAAAATTGATGACGTGTATTTATCTGCTGTGGACGGTGACTACGATGTTTGTGTCTTCACCGAAACATGGCTTGATGCGAGGATAACATCGGTGCAGCTTTTCGGCGATGCTTACACCGTATACCGTGCGGACCGAAATAGTGGCAACAGTATTCGCGGTCGTGGAGGAGGAGTTTTGATTGCTGTTTCCACCGCATTTGCCTCATGTGAGATTGATGTAGGTAGTTTAACCAGTGTTGAGGCTGTTTGGGTTAGAATTACAACTCCATCGAGGAACTTTTATATTGGTGCTGTCTATATTCCTCCTGAAAAGCGACTCGACTGCAATGTCATGCAACTTCACATGGATGCTGTGAATAACGCTTCTTCACAAGCTGGCGCGGATGGCGTGATGATTATCCTTGGTGATTTCAATCAGCCCGGGCTCATTTGGGTGCCGTCACGACACGGATACGCTTACCCGATTGCTGACAAACAACATCGCCAGTCGTATGCTACTGGACGGATTTGCTTTCAACGGATTAAATCAAGTAAGCATGATTCCCGACCACCAGTCGTCGTCTCGTCTTTGTCAGTGAGACTATTATACCTGTATGTTCCGTCAATGAAGCATCCAGCGTGATTGTTCCACTTGACAACTTTCATCCCGCGCTTGAAATCTTAATTGGCACCATTCGCTCAGTTCAGTACGTAGAAACTGTTTTTGTCGACTGTCTCAACTTTCACAAAACTGATTTTGTAAAGCTGCGCAGTTCTTTTCGCAAATTGACTGGAGTATACTGCATGCCCAAGTGAGTGTTAATGCTGCAGTTGCCCTCTACATGCGACTACTACTGAACTGTGTTGAGACCTCAGTGCCTAAATGTCAGCCTCCTAGCAAGCCGCCCTGGCCAAACAGCACTCTTCAAAAGCTAAAACGTACTCAAACAAAAAGCCTACGTGCGTACACAAATCGACGGTGTCCTCTTTCTAAGTGCATGTTCGCTTTAGCCAGTAATGAATATCGTTGTTACGACAAGCTTCTGTATAAATGCTATGTAAACCGCATGCAGAATAATCTACGCCGAAACCCGAAGGGCATTTGTCAACACGAAGCGAAAAGAAACTGGACTTTCATCAAGGATGCTTTACGACGGCGAAGAAGCTACGACAACTGTGGCGAAATGTACGCTGTTTGCCAGATTCTTCTCGAGTGTTTTTTCAGCTGACTCGCCAACCGCAATCGAACTCGAAAATGCTTCTCGTGACGTTCCTGCTTGTGCTGTTGATATGGATGTTTTTACTGTCTCCGAACAAATGGTTATATCTGCAATCCTAAAAACCAAGTCATCTTATGCACCCGGTCTCAGTGCTATACCTTCAACTGTATTGAAAAAATGTTCGGACTTACTTGTAACACCACTTGCATATATTTTTAACATATCGCTTCAGCAGAAATGTTTCCTGAGGATTGGAAACGCTCAGTAATGTTCCCGGTATTCAAGAAGGGTGACAGATACAACATGGAGAGCTACCGCGGAGTCACTTCGCTTGGAGTCGAATTTAAAGTATTTGAATCAATCATCAACAAAGCGTTACTTTCTGCTTGTTGACACTACATCAGCACATCCCAGCACGGATTTTTCCCCGGACGTTCAGTCGAGACGAATCTCGTCTGCTTCACGTCATTATGTACGGAACAATTGTCTAAGAAATTTCAGATTGGTACTATTTACACTGATCTAAAGGCAGCTTTTGATAGAGTTAATCATGAGATACTGATAACAAAGCATGATAAACTAGGGTGTTCTACTAGATTCTGCCATTGGCTTCGATCCTACCTTGTACACCGTGAAGTCGTTGTTCAAATTGGCGATTTTTTTTCTGAATCCTTTATCAACACTTCCGGAGTTCCTCAAGGTAGTACGCTGGGTCCATTGCTTTTTTCACTGTTCGTGAACGATGCAGTTTTCGTTCTATGGTGTGGAGGAAAACTGTTTTTGCCGACGACTTAAATTTTTTTCTTGTTATGCGAAATGAAGCCGATTGCCGTGAGCTACAGCATCTTATCGACACCTTTTATAGCTGGTGTGTAAGAAACATGATGGTCCTTAGTGTTGCAAATTGTTTTGTCATCAGCTATTTTTGAACGAGAAATATGCTTACCTTCAACTATAACATCGCAGGAACTCAGCTGCAACGCGTTGACCACGTGAAGGATCTAGGAGTCATTCTTGATGAAAAGCTAACGTATACTCATCATGTCTCTGCGTCCATCGACAAAGCCAATCGATTACTGGGATTTATTTTCAAAACTTCCAGTGAATTTCGGGATCCTCTGTGTTTCTAGGCTCATTGGTGCGCCCGCAGTTGGAATTTGCAAACGTCGTTTGGTGCCGCTATCAAGCAACGTGGAGCCTTAGGATCGAAGCAGTCCAGCGTAAATTCATACGATATGCGTTATGTGGATTGCCGTGGAACGATCCGTTAAACCTAACACCGTACGGGGACCGTTGTCGTTTTTTAGGACTTAATACTTTAACACATTGGAGACATGCAGCGCAGGCTACCTTAGTGTCAACGATTCTGTAGCCTGAATATGATGATTCGGAGCTACTAGCGTAAATCAGCCTTTACGCGCCTACCCGTTCTCTTCGCCCACGAGCCCTGCTGCATTCTGAAATGCGCAGCACTAACTACGCTGTCAATAGTCCAATTTTAGCAATGAGTCGTCGCTTCAACGAGTTTGCTAAAATTTTCGACTTCGTCATGAATTCTTCGCAGTTTCGTCGTCGTGTATTGTCACTAGTTTAATTGTGTTTAGTTTAACCCTCAAAAAGCAAGCGGGTCTAAGAGGCCCGGCACGTTACAATTTTTTAGTTACAAAAAATGTATAAGCTTGGGCATGGAAATTTTGATAAGTAGCTTTGAAATCTATCTATGTGCATGCAATATTTGCTAGGAATACCACGAGTTTTATATATTAATAAAAAACATTTTGATGAGTTCATTTTCATATTAGCAGGAATTTTGTTTCATGTTTTGATTGATTTTATCTTTTTACCTTTTCTTATAAGAAAAAAATCTTGAAAGTTTGAGCGAATTCTATACATTTCTTTTATAAGAAATGTAAAAATAACATACGTGTGTCATATTTTTTTGGGTAAATACTTTTATTTCACCCACTGTGGTCTACTTGATAATTATTTGGATACAACATAACCTAACTATTTTTGTTGTCTATTCTTTGTGTTACAGTTGTCGTAATTATTCAAATTGTAGGATCTAAAAGCAACAAAAAATTGAAATGGCTATAAGATGCCTATGTTTTCAATCGTCTGAAAGAATCTGAAATAATGGAAGAAATTCGAGCAAATTCAACAACAGACGATTCCGAAACTGATTTGCAAAGCGAGGAAGAAGATGTGAATGATATTGCTTCCGACGATGAATCTGATGCAGACTCGGAAGAAAAATCTTAATATGTACTCCGGTTATGAATCAGAAGAAATTAATAGCAACCCAGAAACATTTATTGGTCGTGTTCAAACGAAATGGAGCTCAGAACCAATCGACAGTCAACGTGATCTTCCGAGTACTCACCTTTTGGGAAAATTGACGTTTCTACATCTATCGCCTTATATGCTGAAATCGGGAAATAGGTATGACATTATTTTAGGAACTTGGTAAGTTCCCCCGGGGCATCAAGAACCGCCATAGCTGGCCAATGTGGTCGAAGTGCCTTCGGTGGGTCATTAATGATAAAGACATGCAAATCCAAGTAATATTGCACATATTGCATCATTTGGACATCATGGTGGTGTCAGTTTCTATGGAAATTTGCTGTGTGATTGTACTCATCAACACGTAACTCCAGAACCGAAAGTCGGATCAATAAAAAAATCAATAGCGACCGATGAGAAGGCTGTACCTTTCATTTGAGACTAAATTTGTACAAATCGCTCCAGCCACCTCTGAAACAAATCGGTGAGATTGTTTGCCACACACATACATCCGTACATACATACACACACACACCCATAAAGACATTTTACGATCTCGACGAACTGAGTCGAATGGTATGCGGGTCTCGGTTAAAAAGTCGAAATTTCGACCGATTGCATAACCTTTCTATATGACAACGGCAAAAAGGAGCTTGAATTTAGACGTGCCTGAGAGGCCTGGCTTGCCCTTTAATGTTAGGATTTTAGCTTGCCTTCACAATGGTTAACTTAGTTTAGTTTAGTTCATTTAAACAAATTGTCAGTTGGACTTTTTATACAAATACAAATACAAAAATACAAAATGAATAAAATGATTGGAATGAATGAATAAATAAAACAAACGAATCAAATAAACGCAACGAATAGGATTGATTAAATGAAAAAATGAAGAAAATGAGTTGATTAAAATGAAAAATAAGGCGATGTTAAAAAGTTATGAATTAATCGAAAAATAATTTGGATTGATGATGATGGTCCCACCTCATACCCCCACAAAGGTGTGAGCTGAACGATTTATCTAAAAGATAATTAATATTTTGATCCATAACAAAACCAGTTAACAAAAAGAAACGAACTGGTTCAATTTGCAGACATAGCTTTTCCTTCAAAAGAACGTAACCAGATACATTTCGGATATTCCGCCATCAACCAGGGTCCATCAAGAAAATTTCCATTCCGGGAAGATACTTGATAGAATCGGGACTTGAACCCAATAGCTTCGATTTCAGATAATTCTCTGTAAGCCTCCTCCCACGTGACCAAGACATCGGTACTACCACCTGCTAAGGTGAGAAGTGGCGAGCCTAGTGGCAGTGCAGAGTCCAGTCGAGTTATTCAAAGTTGCCTACCACTAACCCAAGGCAATCTAGGGATATTCCTATCCGGGCATACCCCTGAATTGATCAGGAATTGAACCCGATATCTTGTTATATCAGAAGAAGTCGCCAAGCCCCACACTCAACGAACCAACTCCGTTATTGCCACTATCGCAGCAATAACCGAGATTAACTCTATTGTCGAGCAAAGCCAACATTACTCCATCATCAAATCAGACCCTGATCACAACAAAAGTCTAAAAGCTTCGATTCAACCCGATGAGCTCTTAGTACTGGTCACCATGTTCGAATTCAAGTTAGTTTTCTATCTGCCTATCGCGCGCGTGGCTTAGACTTTTGTAGACATCTCATTGTTTTTTTTAATAGCTTTAATAAACAAGTAACAAAAATCCATCATCATCATAGCGAATATAATAACTAAAATATTAGAAGTGAAAAAAATACAATCTTCGTGGTATTACATAGTTATTCAAATAACTCCAAAATATAAAAATCCAAAAAATCTGTCTACAAAGCGGATTTTACGTGTGAAATACATAGTGTGTTGAACTCCGCCAATGTTGTTGCACGTTTAATATGTCTAGGCATCGAATTGAAAAAACTTATTCCATTGTACAACTAGGAGTTCTGTGATCTACTAAATAAAAAGTTTGGTGTTCTTGCATCCGACGCGTTTCTAGTGTTTTACCTATGCACATCACTTCCTCTTTCAATTCGATCACACAAACATCGAGGCAGCATTCAATTAATAATTTTAAAAATGAACACCATTGTTAAGTAATAAATTCTTTGCTTCACAGAGAGCCATTGTAATGCGCTAGCATGAAAAAAGAGGAAGTGTATCTGTTAGATTTTAAAATAATCGCATGATTCTATTTTGCAATCGCTGTAACCTCAATATTTGTGTTTGATTGGCAAGAAACAAAATGGATGGGCAGAAGCCAATATGTGGTGAAACAATAGATTTATATAATAAAATTTTACTACTAATTGTTAAATAATTTTTCAGACGACACAATATACCATACTTTTTAGCAATCTTTTTGATGACATTGTCGATGTGGGACTTAAAGGTTAACTTGTCATCAATGATTATTCCAAGATATTTTAATTCACTAACGCGATCAATAGTCTCACCATTTATTTCAACGTTAACGTCAGGCCTAGTATTAACCGAAGAGATAATCATATATTTAGTTTTAGCAACATTTAACTTTAATTGTTTAAATTTTAACCAACGAGCCAGGGAATGCAAATCTTCGTTCAAATGCGCCACGGCTTCATCTATATCCTTAGCTGCAATGAACAGAACAGTGTCGTCAGTAAACAAATTTAGGTCACAAAATCGTAAAACTCGCCTCATGTCATTTATGTACATAATAAATAAAATAGGACCTAAAACACTACCTTGCGGCACTCTAAATAGCCGTAAGCACAAAGGTGTACCAACAGTTTTTAAACCGGACTAACTTCTAAACCGGTCTAAAATATTTGGTAAGCTTTATTCAAACGATGCTGTCATTGATATGGCTGCGTTCTGATCTGCGTTACACGTCAATGTTAAAAAACAACAAATCCAAGTTAAAGAAAATGAGTAAATTAGACAACATGGTGAATTGTTTTTCATCCCGATATTTTCTGCTTTTCTTCGTCAAATGTCTCGTTCCATAGCGCTTGAGAACAATTTTGTCAACTTGTAGCCGATATGTTTCTGAACTTAGAACTTTAACGAGTTGGATAGTTGAAAGTTGCCCGATGATGTCCAGCACTTTGTAGTGACATAATATTAAATGCACAAAAGAAAGTAAATTGGTATGCATATGCATTTTTTTATTCAGTTTTAATAGGCGCTCGTCGAGTTAGAGGTGGCTGTATCATCGGTTGTAATTGGTGCCATGATAGTTATTTTTCGACAAACATATGATTACGAGTTAAAAGCCAACTGTCAAAATTCTCTTTGAAAGGAAATTCCGGACAAACCGTTACTGGATAAACACAGTTCATAACAGTTAATGGAAGAGAAAACTTTTCTCTTTTGTTTACTGCCAACATCTGTGATTGGCGAGTAACGGTTTGTCCAAAATTTTCTTTCAAAGAGAATTTTGATCCTGTAACCAAAAGATCCAGCCATCAAAAATATATCCAGTTGGTGGTTTTATTTTGTTAAGTAGTTAAGGAGACAATAATGTGAAATGAATGTTATTTTATGATTTTTTTAAATTCAAAAATAATTGTATTGACAGTATTTGTCATTCTGGCGTGATTTTCATGAATGGGTATTTTGTACGCATTTTGTTATAACAGTTCTGCGAAAAATAATGGGTAAAACATACCCAGGTTGACGTACAATATCTGTATTCATTTATGGGTACGAACTCTCTACCCAGTTAATGGGTTTTTCCACTTCTATTGAAAATGCGTAGTTTTCTACGCATTAAATGGTACTTTATTTTATCAGTGTAGTTTGACCGTGCTTGTCTTTCCTACCTGATAAACTGGCTTATTTATTGCCATCTTTATTGCGAGCAAAGAGAGCCATATATATGGAGAAGAAAGGAAAAGAGAGGATTGAAAATAACGAAATGTATGCAAGGGAAGCATGACAAATTTTTGCATATTTTTGTCTTCTTCCGGTAACATGATGCTGTCATTTGCATTGCTGCGTTCTGATCAGCAATACACGGTAATGTTAAAAAACTGTACACTTTTGTGCCTAACCACTACTAACAGTCCTCACTTTTCTTCCTTTTGTTCCATGAGACTGCATCGAAGCGTTATATCGTGGGGAGGCTGATTCAGTCTTAAGACAAAATGATACATTAGAGCGGTTTAGCTCCGAACACATATCCGGCTAATCGCAGTGGTGAACTTCCGTTAGCCATTTGGCACCCGTTTCTGTGAACCATTTAGTTCCTGTTTTCGCGAGCCATCTCAATTCCTCGTCGGAGGTTCTCCCGATACCGATGCCTGTTGCGCGAGTCATTTAGCTCCCAGTTTTGTCGCAATCTACTCGCATAGTCCATAAATCCTACTCAAAGGGCCAACCAGTACTTGGCGAGGACTGTCAAAATTCTCTTTGAAAGGAAATTCCGGACAAACCGTTACTGGATAAACACAGTTCATAACAGTTAATGGAAGAGAAAACTTTTCTCTTTTGTTTACTGCCAACATCTGTGATTGGCGAGTAACGGTTTGTCCAAAATTTTCTTTCAAAGAGAATTTTGATCCTGTAACTATTTGTGCCATTCATACGCAATTCTCCTTCAAACAAACTTATGATCGTTACCACAACTCACATAATCTTATACCTGTTTAATAATTTCTAGAGGTAATTAATATTTGAATGTGACATATTCCATATTTATGTCGTATTATTTTCTGATTCGCGGCTCAAGCTATATTGTGGAATAGTTGACCGGTGGTTCAGAACTATTGATGCATATGCCAAAAATCGAAATAAATATATTGATCATCGTTATGTTCGCAATATATTTCAAAACATTTTGTATTTAGGTGTTTATGTGATTTTATTCTTATTGGAACATTGCACATATTTAAAATCAATTATTTAATCTTAGCTTAGGGTATTTGTGAAGCTAATTTCTAAGCTTTTTACATTTTGATTCAATTTGTTAACCACGAGTGTAAGAAAATTCATAAAATATTGCATTTTACGATCTTTATCGAATTATCATTTATTTGGATCTATCCCCAAAAACAATAATTTTCTTCCGTTCTTATTGCAGTTCTGTTTCTAATTCACAAAAACAACTTAGATCTGAATTGCGATTCGAATCGATTCAATTTATCCAAACGTGCTCTACTGTGACCCTTTGATGCGCAATTGAAATCAAGCGTGTAGAGAGAAGGAATAAAGAACGAGAAAATCGTAAATGCGGGAGATATACACGGTAAAAAAACTATACCCATTTTATGTATTCAAATTGCCCATTTTCGGAAGTTATTCGAGTTGTCAAAAATGGGTTTTTTTGCTTCTAACAATGAGCGCTTTTTATTCATTACACAACTACTCGATGAGATAATGTCAATGGATATATTGATCTTAATAATGAGTGAAAAATCATTAAGAATTATTTTAAGGCCCCCGTCGGGCTTCTTTTTCTTCTTATCTGCAGAATTGAGGATATTAATATAATACGCATATACGATACTCATATGAATGTATGCGTGTACGCTAATGAAATGAATGATTTCTTCAACCCGCATTTTCTCTCGCTTTTCCCATAAAACTACCCAAGTATAGTATACCAATGGATTCGTAAGAATCCGAGGAAACTAATGGTAGCAAGTAAAACTTGATTTGAAAAACTTCATAACAGCGTTTTTCAATTTTTCCGTCTTACGCATTATATCGTCGCTTGTTCTGCGCAGTAGAAAAGTGCAGGGTTTGTGCTAAATTAGTACTACCCGAAAGCTTGGTGTAGGGGCTATTTATAAATCATGTCACACTTGTATTGAGAGAGGGACAATGAAAAATTTCAACATTTTGTGAAATTTGGTGGAAAAAAGTAACCTGAAACATACTAAATGTATTTCTACCGAAGAAAAAAATATTGAACATCTTATTCGTGACTTATTTACCAAGGAAATAACCAAAAACCCTAAGAAGTGGGAGGGGGCAAATGAAATGAAAATTTTGCGTTACATCATTGATAGTTGCCCTGTTTGTATTTTAGAACTCACAGATAAAGCTTCGTTTGTGGAGAAATCTACTAAAAAGCTTCGATTGCCGATTTCTTTCCAATTGATACTATAAATTTATAAAAAAATTATTAAATTACTCATACTAGCTACAAGAAGCGCCAAAATATTGCACCCTTATAATAAATCATGATAAAAGAATGATTTCGTTTCGAAAACTACGTACTATATTTCTTTTGAGCTTTATGACTTTATGCTATGAATGTATGCTAGCAATCAGTTTGCTCAAATCAATCTAATGATTATTCACCTCTGGCACATGGGCGGATTTTTCCTAAAATCCTATAGCGCGTTGCCTGTTTTTCATGGGTATTTTTTGCCCAAATTTTTGCCCGGTTTTCAAAATACCACGTTTTTTAACATAACGATTCCTTTCAAGTAATAGTTGATAGACCAAAAAGTATTGAATCCACGAATATTAGGTTTGGTTTTTTGAACTATGCGAAATATGGTTATATTCAAAATCGTAAAAAAAAACTCTAGTGCCAAATTTCGGTACGTAACTTGAACAGTTATTTCAACGGATATCTAAGTGAAATCCCAACGTTTAGAGCTGAAGAACTACTACTAACACAAAGCGTCTATCTAGGTCGAGACTCGACAGAACAGACTAGCTATTGGAACCAGTGATTTTCCTATTTTTTACCTCCTGATCAAGGTATATATTATTACCATCTTATTATCATATTATATAGACAATATGTTAACGAAACTGATTTATACCGCAAGTAATGCACTGGTACTATGAGCCAGTATGTCCAGTAAGTATGGACACCGACCAAGAAATATCTTTGAAATTAGTAAGATTAGTTATACGGTAGAATTGTATTTTGATCTAAATATTTTCATGCTACATAGAACAAGTTGTGTGTCATGAACAGTCCATTACAACTTTATCGTTGACATTACAACATTATTTTACAGTGCGATTGCAGGGTTAGTATTGCGACCCTACTTATCACTAAGAGTTCCTTCTGGCTGGGGCTTGAGCATACGCCGAGTGACTTCTAAGGTCATCTAAGTCTTTAGTCATTGAACCGCCAGACTAAGGCATTTACAATTACGTACATGTTGTTTTGGGGTTTTTAAAACACAAACAAGCATTCAATTAAACTGAACTGTCGAAATTACTTGTTGTTAGTTTTTTGTCCAAAAACATTTGAAAAGTTAGTTGGGAAACTTAGTTGGGAAAAGTTAGTTGACACGGCATCCAGGCTGATTTAGTCCAGAGAGAGATAATAGACTGTTATCTACCTCCTAATGGACCACAACCGAGAAAGTTTGTACTACTTGAATGGTATATGACACTAGGTCATATACCATTCAAGTAGTACAAACTTTCTCGGTTGTGGTCCATTAGGAGGTAGATAACAGTCTATTATCTCTCTCTGGACTAAATCAGCCTGGATGCCGTGTCGCTGGAGTCCTGCTCTCACGTCGTGGAAGGCAGCAGAAATAGGAGTCCCAAGTTAACCTCTAGCTGAAAACCAAAAGGCTGAAAAGACTAAAATAAGTCAGTAAACGGAGCATAATTGACCTTTCCCTCGCTGTGTCAACCGAAGCTCTAACATAATGGATGATTGTATGATTTTGTTGGTTATTTTCGGCAAATTTGAGACTAAGAGAAACGAAAGCAATGAAATTGAAAGACGGATAGGTATTCTAGAGTTAACCAGAACGGAAAACTAGGACTGATCGAAAGGAAATGTGCAGAATCCTTTGCCTTTTGCTAAGTAGGAGTTTGGCGTTATAATCATATTAAAACGCCGGCGTCGGCGGTAAAGCATGATGATGAGTTATGTTCTATCAATGACCATGCGGTAGACTTGGGTACAACGCCCAACTCCTACTTAGCAGAAGGCGAAGGTTTTCCTTTCGATCATGTCCATGACCAAGCTTTCGTTTCTCTTAGCCTTAAATTTGCCGAAAATAGCCAACAAAATCGATACAGTAGAACCTTGCGGCAATTAAAACAACAATTAGCCATGCCCCTAATTAACACAAATAAGAGAGCATTATCCAACGTTTTCGATTGCTTCTAGTTGTTGTGGACTGTATTTTCATGAAGGATGCTATTATGTTGAAAACTTAGCAAACCCCGTTTTCATTGCATTTAAAAAAATTGCATGACCACTCCTTGTGAAATACCTATTGCATTCATTTTTGCGTATAGTGCACAGGTCTTATATTTGAGATAACAACTTACGATATTTTTGCTGTCAATCTGGTTGTTGACAGCATAGACAAGAAATACGTATATTGTTCGGTAAATTTGTTACATATTACATCGCGTTTTGATGATTTTAAAAAGGTTGTGTCATATTGTGGTAGAAATTGTTTTGTACTCATAACGGGCAGTGCTACAAATTCTCATAATAACATTTGGGACAGCTCTAACAGTAGTACTCATCAATTGAGTAACGAGTTAATGCCAAACGAGGGCAAATATTCATTATATCATAAAACCTCAGCACTTGGAAACACATTATTTTTTGCGATAAATGAGTCTTATTTGATTAGTTAGACTTTTCATCAGATGTCGAAGTGTGTCGTAGTCCCGGGTCTACAGGAATCTTGGTGAGGAAGACTTGGTGAGCCATAAAACGTATTTTCCAACATTTGATTTTTGACTTGGATAAACGCGTCGTATTACATATTTTTTGTTATGATAGCGGCATACGAAGGAAGCTGACCCTATTTGATTTATGCGTGTGTCTCAAAGCCTACTTTTATAGATTTTGGGAAGCTGCTTCAGCAGCACAATTAAAATCAAGGATATGCAGAGTAGATCTCAATGTCGCCTAGACCATGATGGGAGCAGTAAAGAAAGTTTAGGTACACTTGAGAAAGATAGACCATAAGCTGTCTTACTTTTTTTTAAAAATAACTACTAGATATAAAACTTATTTGTTATAAAGAAAACCTATCCTGGGTTTTAGTTTAGTCCAGCTACTTCTGACTCACCCGTTATTTTGTCAAAAATTCGAAGTTGTAATCTTGCAATATCATGCAAGATCAAAGCAAAATCGCAGACCAAAAATGCCTTGTCGGACAATACTTGAGATGAGTACAGGTATAGTGATGATTGGAACACTTTGCTGTTGCATTGACGTTCTCTTCAGAGATATTGAGATACTGTCTGAGATATACTGCTATTCTAAACATATATTGCTCTAATGACGAAATAACCGGTCAATATGCTATAACTAATTTGAAAAACCTGTTTTAATCAACCTAGTGGTGCAATCGTTCCTTTCTCATATATCCAAGCTATGATTCCATAACTCAATAAGTCTGCTACAGTCTTATTACGCTTGGTACCTATATGTATTTCGCTTTTGGCATTTGGCATGTACAATACAAATTCCATTTTTGAAATTTCTTGTATTGTATCCTACATTTGAAACCAAGTTTGTAAAAATCAGCAAGTGTTTGCGAAAAAATAGGTGTTACATAAACTTAAGAACTTGGCATTGGTCACTAGTGATCTAATACAAAGAATGTTGCACCCATTTTAATAATCATTACAGTACCTATTTATATGGAAATTTACTGTGGGATCGCACTCTTCAACCTGTATCTCCGAAAGCGGAATTCCGTGCAGTAAAAAAAATTAACAGCAGCTTGTGGGAGCGCTATACCGTTCGTTTGAAACAAAGTTTTTCCATATCAGTTCAGCCATGTCTTCCTCCTCATACTCACACAAACTCACACAATGTATTAGCGACAGTCCGAAGTTACACGGGTCAAGCAGCGTGCTAGCAAAAGCAACGGATGAGGGGAAATAAGAACGTGCCATCGTTGGACAAATGAGAATTCGGTGTCTAGCTTCTTTGCCAGGAACTATCACGTTGATCGCGACAAAGCAATGAGCTCACTAGCTCTAAGTTTCGGATCGATGTGGAACCTCAATGGCTCAACAAACGCCAGATCCCGCGGGTTAAGAAAAAAGCAGGTACAAGAACACAATCCTTCCCCAAGTAATATTTACAGAA